>NW_026732406.1:560000-672672 GCF_028476545.2 Physella acuta
GAGAATCAGGAAAAGAACGGGCCAAAACAGAGACAGGTTGGACGGCCGCGACCCGCCGGTCCATCGCTCCGGTGGACGGCCGACGGTCGACCAATTTGCTTGTCCTGTTCACAACCCGGACACATGGCACGGTACTGCCAGGGAAACGGTCGTCCTCTGTAAGGCAGGGTCAGGCTACAGAGGGGCGAAGTTATGGCCCAAGAAACAAAATGATGGGAGTCTGTCCCGAAATGGTGATTACGATTGGGGACATCGCGGTGAAGGCAATTGTGGATACAGGCTCCCAGGTGACGACAATTACGGAAACTTTTTACACCAAATGGATGAAAGGAAAAGACCATAGGTTAAGGTCTGACACGTGCATGCGCCTGACGGCAGCTAATGGACTAACCATTCCATACTGTGGTTATTTTCTGGCGGATGTAGTGGTGGCAGGACATAGGTTGAAGCAGGTTGGGGTGTTCGTTACGAAACACAACCTAGAGACAAATGTGTCAAATATACCTTGCCTGTTGGGCATGAATATTCTTGGCCAGTTGCCAGAATTTCTTACAAATATTGTCGGATCGACCACACCAGGTCGGGGATCCAAGTTGGCCAGGTTTGCCAAGACCAGAGGAAGGATATCAGTCCCGGCAAACACGGTCAAGGCAATCACATTACAAATTGGTGATAGAAGCGTGAATGGTGATGTGATGATAGAACCATGTGGCGCCGCACTGAGGGCAGGCGTCGTGTTACTGCGGACATACACATCAGCGGAGAAGGGACTAGTTCAAGGATTAGTGGCAAATGTTTTGGATGAGGAAATTTTTATACCGCCTAATACTCTGGTAGGAGTACCACAGAACGTCGAGGTACTAAGGTCGGCACAGTGCATCGAACTGAGCAATACCAGCAGTAATGAAGTAACAATTAGGTCGGTCAATGTGACGGCCGAGGTGAAGAAAAAGGATGGCCGATCATATACATTCCCGGAAACTGAGGACCCAAAACTAAATGAATTGCTGAATAAGTACAGGGATATATTTGCCTCGTACGAGGGTGATTTGGGTTACACGGAAGTAATAAAACACCAGATACCCTTACTACAAGACAAGCCGGTGGCGCAACCTTATCGAAGATTACCACCAAGTCACTACTCGGCGGTGAAAGCACACCTGAACGATCTACTAAAAAAGGGAATTATTACAACCAGCACTAGCCCGTATGCGGCACCGATAGTAGTGGTAAAAAAGAAGTCAGGGGAGATAAGACTGTGTTGTGATTACCGGAAATTGAACAATATCACAAGAAGGGATGCATTCCCCTTGCCTCGTATTGATGAATGTCTTGATGCGTTGGGGGGAGCAAGATTTTTTTCTACCTTGGATTTGGCTAGCGGCTACCACCAAGTGGCCATGCACCCCAACGATCAACATAAGACTGCATTTATTTCTCCACTGGGACTGTACGAGTGGACCCGTATGCCGTTTGGTCTAACTAATGCGCCTGCTACATTCCAGCGAGTAATGCAGAGTGCTATGAGTGACTTTCTATTTCAAATAATGCTGGTGTACTTGGATGATATACTAGTTTACTCAAAAACTTGGGAGGACCATCTAAAAAGATTAGAACAAGTGTTTCTCCGTCTTAGGGAGATAGGAGTAAAGCTGAACCCAGACAAATGCTGCTTCGGTCTGAAATCGGTACATTTTTTGGGTTATGTGATTTCGTCGGATGGCATCGCCACTGACCCAGATAAAATTGCAGCTGTTAAAGAATGGAAACAGCCAACAACTACAGTAGAGGTCAGATCATTCTTGGGCTTTGCTTCCTATTATAGAAAATTTGTACCTGGTTTTGCAAAAATTGCCGCACCATTGCATGACTTGGTAAACAAAATGACAAAGAAACACAGTAAGGAGAAAAAGAAAGGTAAAACACAAAGGATAGGTGAATTATGGACTGAGGAATGCCTGAACTCGTTTAAGCTCTTGAAAAAGGCTTTGACAGAGACGCCGATATTGGGATACGCGGAATTTGACAAACCATTTCGGCTAGAAATTGACGCCAGCTCGAAAGGTCTGGGAGCTGTGCTATCACAACAAAAAAAGCAAGGTTTCAGGGTTATTGCGTATGCCAGTCGAGCTCTGAAGGAATCAGAGAAGAACATGACAAATTACAGCGCCATGAAACTAGAACTTTTGACATTAAAATGGGCTGTGACTGAAAAATTCAGGGACTATTTATTAGGTGCTAAATGTGTGGTATACACTGACAATAACCCTTTGAGTCACCTAAAGACAGCAAAGTTGGGATCCATCGAACAGCGATGGGCAGCAGAATTGGCACTCTTTGACCTAGAGATAAAATATCGCCCGGGGCGGTCCAATGGCAATGCGGACGCCTTATCAAGGAATCCTTACGAGAGACCGGGCGAGGAGGAAGAAACGCTGACAGGAATATGTGAGGTCAGAGCGTCAACAGATATCCCTCACGGGGTGCAAGTGATGCAGAACGGACAGACCGGGGTGGAGCACATTTCCACAGAGCCCGGACATATGGACATTAGTGATTTTAATTGCCTTAATCACAAAGAGATAAGAGATGCCCAGAGAACGGATAGTGGCTTACAGCCGCTGTTGAAACACGTCCAGGAAAAAAAATTCCCAGGAAGAAGGGAAAGAGAACAATTTGGTCGAGAAACAAAGAAAATACTGAGTCAGTGGGACCGTCTCAGTATAAAGGATGGTGTTCTCATGCGGAGAATTCATGACCAAATTGATGGGACAATACACCAGGTGGTGGTGCCTGGACAATTACGAGAAGAAGTGCTAAGGTTGGCACATGACAGGGCAGGACACCAGGGTCAGGACAGGACGCACAAAATATTACGACAGAGGTGTTACTGGCCCAATATGGAAATGGAGGTCAAACGCCATTGTGAGGCTTGTGTGAGGTGTCAGCATGCGAAAATGCCAGTTGTCAAAATGAGACAGCCATCAGGACACCTACTAGCGACAAAACCACTAGAGATTGTGGCTATGGACTTTACGTCGTTGGAGCAATCATCGGATGGGACGGAACATGTGTTGGTAATGACTGATGTATTCACCAAATGGACTGTGGCGGTGCCCACACGAGATCAGACTGCCAAAACAGTGGCAAAGGTCTTAATAGAACATTGGTTCATCAAATATGGCATACCAAGACAATTACACTCTGACCAAGGAAGGGCCTTCGAGTCAGAAGTAATTAACCAACTGTGCAGCCACTACGGGATCAACAAATCTAGAACAACCACATTTAATCCGAAAGGAAACGGACAGTGCGAGCGGTTCAACCGCAGCATGCATGATTTGCTGCGTACTCTAGAACCTGAACAGAAAAAACGTTGGCCTGATTTTCTCCCAGAGTTGGTATATCTATACAACTGCACCCCCCATGCCACAACCGGCTTTTCGCCACACATGTTGCTGTTCGGACGGGAGGCTCGACTCCCTCTTGACTTGTTCCTAGGAAAAAAGGAGAGTATGACTGGCTCATACACTGCACTGGAATATGTGAATGAACATATGAGACGAATTAGAGAAATGTACAGGGTAGTACAGGAAAGACTAGAACATGAAGCACGGCGAAGGGAACCGCCGGTACAGACAAAGGACCCGCCACTCAAACTGAACGACAGGGTATTACTGCGTAGCCACCCGTTAGGCAGAAACAAAATCCACGATCTCTGGGGACAGGAGATATGGCAAGTCGTGGAGATGCCTAAAGTAGCAGGTGGCCCCTTTAAGATAAGACCCATCGATCACGCCAAACCGGATCGGTGGGCGAATATTGCTCAATTAAAGAAATATTGTCATAGTCAAGAAGAGCAGTTACACACAAGGAAACCCAAGACAATTAGGGAACCGGAAACTATAACGGAAATTCACATACCCATCCCGGAACCATATCACCATCAACAGAACAACAGCGAGACACAAGTGGAGGATAACGGCAACGAAGAGGATCCCGTTCCTCCCAGAAACAGAGAGACAGTAGACCATCAGATAAGTGGTCCGCGGAGAAGTTTGAGAAACAGAAAGAATACGAAATTTTTCGTCAGCAACCATCAATTCTTTCATGGTCGCGCTGGTATGAGAACAGACTGTTCAAAAAGTTATAAAAGGGAACTGGTGAAAGCACCAAACGAAAAAAGGTGGATGTGAATTCTAGAACTGTTTTGTGTCTGAGGAGGATGATGTAGACACATTTGATATGTGAAATAGGGATAACTGTCAATCTTATACGAATGTGGCGACATTGACAGTGAGTGGAACAATACATTTTTTTTACGGCGGTGCTTTTGACTTTGAAGGAGTGCACCTACCAAGCGTTGTTTGTGGTTGAAAACACACAAAAAAAAAAAGGCGGCGGTGGATGTAACTAGGTGTAGTTACCATACTATGGTTAACAACGTATTACAGTCTGATGCAATAGTGCAGATGGTAGACTGATAACGATCATAAAGCCAAGGCGTAGTATTTTGGGAAGCGATATGATAAGAACGCAATACGGTCTGTCAACTTTGATGTGACAGGATGCAGGTGTTATATTAATCGGACTGATGAGACAACTGCGTAGTAATCGGAAGGCGAGATATTCGGATGGAACATATCTATGAGAGAACCGAATACGATTACGGATATACTAAGGGGATATAAGGAAGGCGACGGCTGAGCTCGCTCTCTCTCTCGCTCCCTCTCGATCAGTCAGTCTGTGTGGCAGTATTCAAGTTGGTTATAGAACGGGTTAGCCGTATTGTGTTAAGAAGGACTATAGACATGTGTATTCAGTTATATGAAGACTAGTGAGGACTGTTGGGAGTCAGTTGATTCAAACTATTATTGTGAAGCATTCCTTTTGATTCAGTATATTATTGTGAAGCATTTCTTTGATTCATGTAATAAAAGGATCAATAGCGAACCTGCATCTTCGAGTATCTATACTGTGGTCCATGTTGTGTAGAATGAGTGGTTAGACTCGGTAACATTTGGCGTTGTCGAGCAGAACTCGTTAACATTTGGCGCTACAGGCAAATAGTCTCGTTACATTTGGCGCTGCGGACAGGGTCACATTTGGCGCTGCGAGTAGCCTAGGTCACATATATATATATATATATATATATATATATATATATATATATATATATATATATATATATATATATATATATAGGCCTATAGATAAAAATATATATAGGCCCTATATATACGTATATATAGATATATATTTATATATATATATATATATATATATATATATATATATATATATATATATATATATATATATATATATATATATATATACGTATATATAGGGCCTATATATATTTTTATCTATAGGCCTATATATATATATATAATTTATATTATATATATATATATATATATATATTAATATATGGTCAATGTGTTCAATGCGAGTAGTTCATAATACCCTTGTTGATTTAAATCAGGCAAATTCAGAAGAATTGTAAAGTAATGTTTAATGGGCGGTATCGATCTCAGCTTCCATTTCCGATATTACGCTATGGATCGGAGGTAAGAGACAGCACTTAAAGATTGCACCGAATACCCCCCCCCCCCACCCCCCCCCCCCCCCACTCACCCCCTCACACAACACTTCTCTAGAAGTGAGCCAGAGAATGGCGACACCGACAGCCCTCTGAATACAATACCCGATCACGTGATTGCCGATAGTCGATTCCGTCCCTTCGACCGACGTCTGTTTGTTGGAATGATTGTTTCCAATTAGAGCCCGCTTTTGTCTTGGCGCTTCATTTCTGGAATTTCTTTCTGGGGGACCGACCAGCGCGGGCCATTACAAGAACCATTTCGTGTTTATTTGTGTCGTGTAGACGTCATCACGCTGTGTGCAAGTTTGAGTTTTTATGTGTACCTTCTGATTTTACTGGGATATTTAGTTAAATTTCGTGTCTAGAAAAAGTGATTATTATAGATCTGTATTCAGTTAGTGTTCGCCAATTTCAAAACTGTCATCCGTTTTTAATAATTTTACTCATTTTGGCAAATTAATAGCCATTTTTTTCTTTGTGACTGATGTTAAAGTTTAAAATTTATCCTTGGAAGAGCTGAATGTTTATAAGTCAACGGAGAAAAAATAAATAATAGGTCTTCATTATTTTTAAAAATCGGAAAACAATATTGATAGTATGAAGTGATCCAGTGTGGATCTGTGTTTAATCGAAGAAAAATTGTAAAGTTTGAAACATTCCAGTATAAGTGTTTATTAATTGAACAACAAAGTTCAAGGTACGAAACCTTCAGTATAGGTGTTTAATCGAAAAAAAGAAATGTTTAGAAAATGAAGCATTCCAGTTTAAGTGTTTAATAGAATAAACAAAGTGTAAAGTATGAAACGATCCAGTATAAGAGTTTGATAGAACCAACAAAGTGTTAAGCATGAAACGATCCAGTATAAGTGTTGAATAGAACAACTTGTAAAGCATGAAACGATCCAGTATAAGTGTTGAATAGAACAACTTGTAAAGCATGAAACGATCCAGTATAAGTGTTAGAAAGGGAAGTAACGACGAATCCGTCATAGCCTCCAGCCTTCACGTCAGACGACAGTCTGTCCAGGGGCGGCGACACTCCCTAGTGGACACCGTCCACTTTGAGGGGGTCCCGTGGCAGAGCTTGAGCCAGTCACCCACGGGCGGGCCCGGCAGGAGGGAGAGCGTCACGTGAGTAGCTTCTGGTCGCTGGGGGTGGGATTCTAGGGAACCTAGGAGTTTCATCCAACGTGTCGGTTCTTACACAGATTGTGTCAGAACCACACAACACTTGGACTGGTTAGGGATTTGATCAGGGTAGGGTTATGTTTAACTATTCCAGCTTTGGATACATACACGTGACAACTTTTAAAATGCTGAGAGTGTTTTCCATAGCTGATGCACATTTGCCTGTGTATTCATTCATTAATTTACCGTAGGCAACACTTGTAATCATAGATGTTTTAAAATCTCAAAGTATAATACCACTAGACCAAATATTAGCTCAACATTTAATCTTTAAACAAAATGCTATGTTTCTCACATTCACAACTTATCCCATGCAGTGTTTCTTCCAGACTTTTTTCTCCGGGGGGGGGGCACTTGATATATTCAGGGGGGGGGGGCGGTCAACATTTTTCGGAGGGGGGGCGGACACTAGTAAAAGTGTATGTTTAATATATAAATTCCATCTCGTTCGGGGGGTGGGGGGCGGTAGACTCTTCGGGGGGCTCTGCCCCCCCTCCCCCCCCCCCCGAAGAGATGCCTGGAAGAAACTCTGATCCCATGCGCCTCCAGCAAAAATTTAAGAAAATTATTTAAAAAATAAAAGAAAGCAAAATGTGCAAAGCCAACATTTTTATGAGTTAATGTGCTTTGGGAAAGTAATAAAAGCCCCCCCCCCCCCACCCCATGACGCATTAATTGTCAAACCGTTTGTGTTTTCTTTTATCTTGATTAATTAAAGAAGACATCCCTACTGTATATTCTGGTCTACACCTCCCCACTCGGCTGATACGCCATATTTAATGTATGCCTTCTAACTTAGGCTGTTAGCTCATGGTAAATATAAGTATTTTAACTACAACAATCAGACTGTTAAAGGTAAAACAGGTGACGACTTTACCTGAGATGTACAGTGGTTGAGACTTTAGTTATTTCAGACATTGCGTGGTGATCTTTGTTGATTCGAGACAATGATTGACACATTAATCGAATGTATCAAATAGCAGGTTTTAACTCTAGCACAAGCATACAATCCCAAATCTCACCTCGACTAACGCTATTAATAGGAAAAACTCTGGCCTTAAAATATAACCCTTAAAATATAAACCTCATTGTTAAAGATCGTTTTGATGTCAACTGTTATTTTTACGGCTGACGTCATCTGTTCACATCCGTCATCCCTGCTAGGGTATCGGCCAGTTATGATCTGGTCTTTATCGATCATGGTCTTTGTCTTCTCTAAACTCTTTGCTCCGTACATGTCACTGGTATGTGTTGATGTTACCTGTAAATGCTGTTACCTGTATGTCATGATGTTACCTGTATGTGCTGATGTTACCCGAATGTGCTGATGTTACCTGTATGTACTTATGTTACCTTGATGTGTTGATGTTACCTGTATGTGCTGATGTAACCTGTATGTGTTGATGTTACCTGTATGTGCTTATGTTACCTTGATGTGTTGATGTTACCTGTATGTGCTGATGTTACCCGAATGTGCTGAAGTTACCTGTATGTGCTGATGTTACCTGTATGATTTTACCTGTATGTGCTGATGTTACCTGTATGTGCTGATGTTACCTGCATATGCTGATGTTGCCTGTATGATGTTACCTGTATGTGTGGATGTTACCTGTATGTGCTGATGTTACCTGTATGTGCTGATGTTACCTGTATGATGTTACCTGTATGTGATGATGTTACCTGTATGACGTTACCTGTATATGCTGATGTTACCTGCATGTGATGTTACCTGTATATGCTGATATTACCTTATGTGCTGATGTTACCTGTATGATGTTACCTGGATATGCTGATGTTACCTGTATGTGATGTTACCTGCTTGTGATGTTACCTGTATGTGATGTTACCTGTATGTGCTGATGTTGCCTGTATGTGATGTTACTTGTATGTGTTGATGTTACCTCTATAGTGCTGACGTTACCTGTATGTGATGATGTTACATGTATGTGCTGATGTTACCTGTATATGCTGATGTTACCTGTATGATGTTACCTGTATATGCTGATGTTACCTGTATGATGTTACCTGTATGTGTGGATGTTACCTGTATGTGCGGATGTTACCTGTATGTCCTGATGTTACCTGTATGTCCAGATGTTACCTGTAAGTGCTGATGTTACCTGTATGTGCTGATGTGACCTGTACATGCTGATGTTACCTGTATGTGCTCAAGTTACCTGTTTGTGTTGATGTTACTTGTATGTTCTGATGTCTACTGTATTTGCTTATGTCAACTACTAGCATTACCTGTACTGATAGCACCTGTATGTGCTTATGTTACCTGTATGTACTGGTGACATGTATGTGTTAAATGCGATTACAGTATTACAGATAACCCATATAAGCACTGATGTCACCTGTATTTGCTTACGTCACGTAAAAGTACTAATATCGCCTGTATGTACTGATGTTATATGTATGCACTGATGTTTCCTGTATGTGCTGATGACACCTGAATGTAGTGACGTTATGTGTATGTGCTGGTCTCATCTGTATGTGTTTAATGCTATTACATTATTGCTGATATCACCTGGTGCCTCCTGTATTTGCTTATGTTAACTACTGATATCACCTGTACAGATAGCACCTATAAGTTCTGATTTCACCTACTTGTGCTCATGTCACATGTATGTGCACAGTGTTTATATTACCTTATGTGCCGATTTAATCTACAGATACTGATGTACTATGTAATGATGTAACCTTGTCGCCAGATACAGCGGTATGGCACGATACAGCGCTCGATTAGAAATGTTGCTCATTTGTACTGCTTTTTTGTTTATGTTTAAATATAGATTCAGAATTCCCTATCCATCATCGTCTCAAAAAACGTTTTATTCTTACATTTTTCAAAAGTGGGAGGCACGTAAAACTTCAGGGGGTGAGGGGAGGTGGGGCACTTGAAATTCCTCCTACTCTGGCTGTTATTTTCTAAAATATGTCCAGAGCTTAACCAACATTGAGTAAGCTATTATTATACAGATCATTTTTTAATATAAATTAAAAAAATAATTTTATAACGCGAAACAACGGCTAAATTTCCGATTTCACCTAATTTTCTGAAATGTACAAGTTTGTTGTCACACTTTCTAAACCCATTTCCCCCCTCGGCCCTACTCCCCTTGTCCGAACCCACTCCCTTCCCCCCCCCCCCCCCCCCTCCCCTTGCTAAAAGTGTGATGTTTTTGGACGATCCTTCTTTTAAGCCTAATACAGCGTGCATGATTTAGTAAAGGTAACAAAAATATAATAGGTCACCTAAAATATGAATTACTTTTATATCAAAGCCTAGCTACTTAAAAATAATATATGCTTTTCGGATACCTATTTATAATTATTTTAAATCTAGATCTAGCAAAATTTCGAAAGCAAATTGTGTGTTGATTTGCCCATGCGCATGCTTCGTTACCTATGACCTCCGATTTTTTTCATTCATAACATGGCAACGGTCTGTAAGTTTAATGAGTGGATGTTTATTTCGTAAAATGTTTTTATTTCTAACGGTGTTGTAAAGTGTACATAAAACGTATTAAATAATTGATGGCTTCAAAAGGATCTAAAAGAAATATTCCCGGACGCACTACACCAGCCACACAAAGAGAGTAAGTTAAGTTTATTCAACCTCTTGTTGGGTTGTTTATAAAAAAAAATAACCTGAAAGCTTCTTGGTTACAACATGGCCGCTTTTTTGTTGACAGTTTTGTTATTATTAATTATTAATTAATTACACTAATTAGGACTACAAACTAGATATAGCCTAGGTAGTTATTAATTAGGCATAGGCCTATGCCTTAATAATAATATTATTAGGCCCTATATTTAGGCTATCTCAATGTATTTCAATACCTTTTTACTTTTACTTTTACAAATACAAAATTTTACCTTTTTTCATTTCACTAACATTTTGAGAGGATTTAGATCTAGATCTAGTAGGCTAAACTTAGCTAATTTTTTAGTATTTATTATTTACTTACTAAGAATATAATATAAGATCTACTGCACATTACAACTAGATCTAGATCTAAGATTAAAGATCTAGAACTCTCAAATAAGTCTCAAAGACGACAAAGAGTCTAATTCTAGAATCTAGATCTAAAATCAAATTAAAATTAACAAGCATTAATGGACGCGAGCGAGAAAGTATTTGAGAGGCCCATTAAGTAATTTAAAAATCATGCACGGCATAGTTTCAATTAATATGGTTATAAAATCCTGCATGACTGTTTGTTTTCGGACTTTACTAAAGTAAAGATGGGATGTTTTTGATGATTTTAACATTTTCGGTAACTAAATAATAAAAAAAAGCAAAAACAATTTGGTTTTCACGTGTAATGGCGACATAAACAATGGCTTCTTGCTATTTGATAGGCTGCCATAAATTTTATTGTACACATTGTAAGCAAAAAAAAAAGGAAAACTAGGTCATGGTGTTCAAATTTGCTTTGTCGCTTTGTTTTCATCAACTTGCTTGCCTTCTCGTCTTTTCGTCTTCTTAGCAATTCAATGTTGACATAAAGTTTAAATGTTTTATTCAATACCTAAGGCCTAATTGTTTTTACTGCTAGATCTATCTATCTAGCATGTGTGGTAGTAGATCTAGATCTAAGTCAATAAGCCTGTGTGAACTTAGAAAAAAAATGACCTGATGTAGGTCTGTTTTCAATTTACTTGAATGCGGGGGGGGGGGGGGGTATCTTTTGTTTATTTACTGCTGCTGTACTGAATCTAATAGATCTGTTGGCTTTGTGGGAGCAGTTTAGCTTTACAGCTTTTTTCCATCAAAGGGTCCAACCTCTGGACTTAGCGATCATATTCACTACTGCCGCATTGTATGAGATGTTAATATGTTTGCAGATATATTCTATAAACATATTTACCTTTAAATGACCATATTGAAGACTGGGTACCTTTTTGCCCAGTTAAATGAAAATGAAATTGATGAAGTACAAGCCTGACTTAAGCTTATTTTCTTATCCTCAATGACCAGTACCACCTCCCAGCTGAACAGTGCAGTCCAGGAGTCCAGGAAACCCAAGTATGTCATCTGGCCAGAGTTCAATGATGCTGATATCAATGCTGAGAAATGGGTGAGTTGTATCCATGCATAGGTTGTTTGGTGTGTATGATCTTGGTTAGATACAAACTTGGATTACATCAAAACTGAAAGCTTGTAAGTGGATCACTAATAAACCCAAGATAATGCTATTATGAAAACGTGTACATACTAGTCACAATAATGAAAACATACTAGTCGCAATAATGAAAACATACTAGTCGCAATAATGAAAACATACTAGTCGCAATAATGAAAACATACTAGTGAGACCATCCTAAAAGACACAAGAAGTGCTTAGATGACTTCATGTGATATTTCGACTATGTAAAATTTTGATATATCCATAATAGGCCTACTAAAAATGGTAAAATCTAAATTAGTTAATAAAGATAATGTTAATGAAACAATATAAGGATGATCTGTCATATTTTGTAAAGATTTAAAATAATTCTTAACAACAAAATTTATACTTTATTCTAGAAAGATGTGGTGAGTGAATTTTTAAAGGAATTTAGTTGTTTTACATTCTTACTTATTATTTACTATGTTTTATATCACTTTGAAACAATTTGAAGTTTTGTCATTTAATTATAATTTTTCACCAAAACCTTGTTTATGTTCAGCCGGTTACACAGCAGAAATATATTGCAAGAAAACAAAAACAACCAATACATGTTCACTTTTAGCAATGGTTTGATCTTAAAGAGTTTATCTACAGCACAATCAAAACATTTGCACATTTTTAGTTTCTTTACAAGTTTTAAGTAATATTCTGTACTTTTGTTTCTAATTTTTAGACTGTGGTAAGTGAAAAATTTGCTAATACATTCCAGCAATATATTACATATTTTCTGCACTACCTGTGTCATAAAACTTTTCTCAAATCTTATCTCGTGTTTCAATGTATGAGAATTATGCATGAACAACAGCATGTTTTTTTTCCGTGTTTGAGAAATAATTTATTTCACAGGTTGCGGTGATAGATTAACAACCTTATTTTGTGTTTAACATATCCTGTTATGTCAAACACACTTATATTAACCGCATGATTTAAAAAAAAAAAAACTTATACTCACATATTTAACAATTGAGGTGCTATTTCTGTGCTTGATGCATGTTATATGTGAACTCAGCTGAAATGATGTCCAGTCTTTAGCATTATTGAAATAACATTTTCATTTAATTTATCCATTAGATTTCATATTTGAAATAAAAAATTAAAAACAAATGCAGAAAAGTTTAAAACAAATATTTTTATTTAATGCTAAAAGTTTTGTGTATGAGGATAACTTGTTGAAAATATTGTCCTTGGCATAATTTTAAAAAGTGGTTTTACAATAATTTTCTACCCTTTTTTTTTATTTACAAAGGTTTTGTAACCTTATTTTAAAAAAAAGAAATCCCACTTTTAACTTTGAAGAAAATTTTTCTTCTAATAAATTAGAAGAATGAATATAAGATTAGGAGAATAAAATTACATTTCTATTTTTATTTGCTATTATATTTCCATGAAATTGAAAAAAATATTGATTTGTTCTCAGAAAGTTTTCTTTTCTTTGTGTTAATGTGATCAGTTACATTTCTATTTGTAGAAAAATCAATTAATTATTGCTCAACATTGAAAATATCCATAGTGTTAAATTCTAAAAAAAAATCTTTGTTTTTTTAGTTACCAATTTGTTTTTTCCATATTCCCCAACATTGCTTAAATTTACATAACAACATATATTAATGTATAAAAGTAATGTTAGTGATAATATGCATAATACTTTAAAATTAAAAACATACAGTTAGAAATCCTAAAATTCAGATTATTGTTTAAAAATAGGCCTACAGTTGGGCAAAGCCTGTTTCTATCTCTGAATACTACAAATACAAATTTGGTAAATGTTAAGTCTCATAAAAAATTATCAAAGAGTACTAGCAGTTTTCAACACTTGAGAGTGTGATTTTGTTCACTGATGATTAACTTCTATATGTGTGATACTGTTTACTTTTTATTCACTAGTACTGTGATAATAATGGTGCTGGTGCTGTTTTGTTAAGCCATGTAATGTGTCTTGATGTCTGTGATAATATTGGTGCTATTTTGTTAATTGAGCCTTGTGCTTCAATATTAATGGTGCTGTTTTGTTAAGCCTTGTACTGTGATAATAATGGTGCTGTTGTTAAGCCTTGCTTTGTAATAATAATGGTGCTGTTTATTAATCCTTATACTGTATCTTCATGTGTAGGAGGCAGCAAAGCGTGAAGACAAGAAAGGAAAATCTCCAATTGTGGTGAATATTGTTTCTAGCCTCTGCAATGTTTTACTGTATCATTTTGTTTTGAAATTAAGAATGAAATGCAATTACTTTTAAAACTACTTATTTTTAACTGCAAACAGTTTTTTATAGATAAATTTGGAGAAATGTTTTAAATTAAATTGTTAATTAAATTGTAAAGGGATATGTAATTAAAATTTGATAGAGCACAATTTGTTTACTCTGTTATGCCCTAAAATAGTTATAAAAATGCTTTAGTTTTTAAAACTGTAAGGCACATGTCTGAATTGTTTTGTCAAATCTTTAGCCTTATTCCAACCTTTTTGAGGATCCTGATGGGAAAATTGAAATGCCACCCTCCCTAAAAGTCGATGTCTGGAAGCGACCAGCAGAATTTATTACAGACAGGGTAAGTGAAGCATCACCAGTAACATATTGCTCAGCTTTACCATTCACTAAACATATAACCTGACACTGATTACATGACATTTTTTCAATTAGCAAACAGAAATTTTTAAAATATATATTGTCTATTAAAAAATTCACCATATAATTTTCATCCTTCAACTAAGCCTCATCTTTGGTGTTTTTTCTTGCCTTATCTATATTTGAGTGTTTGTTGTGGAATGTAAAAGATGAAATATTTTTTACAGGTCCCTGTTGTTGTGGAATGTAAAAGATGAAATACTTTTACGGGTCCCAATTGTTGTGTAATGTTAAAGGTGAAATATTTTTACAGGTCCCTGTTGTTGTGGAATGTAAAAGGTGAAATATTTTTTACAGGTCCCTGTTGTTGTAGAGTGTAAAAGATGAAATATTTTTTACAGGTCCCTGTTGTTGTGGAATGTAAAAGGTGAAATATTTTTTACAGGTCCCTGTTGTTGTGGAGTGTAAAAGATGAAATATTTTTTACAGGTCCCTGTTGTTGTGGAATGTAAAAGATGAAATATTTTTTACAGGTCCCAGTTGTTGCAGAGTGTAAAAGATGAAATATTTTTTACAGGTCCCTGTTGTTGTGGAATGTAAAAGATGAAATATTTTTTACAGATCCATGTTGTTGTGGAGTGTAAAAGATGAAATATTTTTTACAGGTCCCTGTTGTTGTGGAATGTAAAAGATGAAATATTTTTTACAGGTCCCAGTTGTTGCGGAGTGTAAAAGATGAAATATTTTTTACAGGTCCCTGTTGTTGTGGAATGTAAAAGATGAAATATTTTTTACAGGTCCCTGTTGTTGTGGAGTGTAAAAGATGAAATATTTTTTACAGGTCCCTGTTGTTGTGGAATGTAAAAGATGAAATATTTTTTACAGGTCCCTGTTGTTGTTGATGTGGAATGTAAAAGATGAAATATTTTTTACAGATCCCAGTTGTTGTGGAATGTAAAAGATGAAATATTTTTTACAGGTCCCTGTTGTTGTGGAGTGTAAAAGATGAAATATTTTTTACAGGTCCCTGTTGTTGTGGAATGTAAAAGATGAAATATTTTTTACAGGTCCCTGTTGTTGTGGAATGTAAAAGATGAAATATTTTTTACAGGTCCCTGTTGTTGTGGAGTGTAAAAGATGAAATATTTTTTACAGGTCCCTGTTGTTGTGGAATGTAAAAGATGAAATATTTTTTACAGGTCCCTGTTGTTGTTGATGTGGAATGTAAAAGATGAAATATTTTTTACAGGTCCCTGTTGTTGTTGATGTGGAATGTAAAAAGATGAAATATTTTTTACAGGTCCCTGTTGTTGTGGAATATAAAAGATGAAATATTTTTGACAGGTCCCTGTTGTTGTGGAATGTAAAAGATGAAATATTTTTTACAGATCCCAGTTGTTGTGGAATGTAAAAGATGAAATATTTTTTACAGGTCCCTGTTGTTGTGGAGTGTAAAAGATGAAATATTTTTTACAGGTCCCTGTTGTTGTGGAATGTAAAAGATGAAATATTTTTTACAGGTCCCTGTTGTTGTGGAATGTAAAAGATGAAATATTTTTTACAGGTCCCTGTTGTTGTGGATGTGGATCATATCGTTGATGGCATTGATCTGGTCTCTAGCAATGAACACATTGATAATTGCGAGGTCAGTGGTTTTTGTTTTTGTTTAAATTTATGCCAAACTCACCCTGGTTTGTGGCACCTAGTGATGAATGATTGGCAGAGCACATAAAAACAACTTGACAATAACTAGAAAAACAGAACAGTCATATTCTATTTTAACAGCAACTGAGAGTTTCTAGGAAGATTTTCTTTAATTGGGTTTGATTGGATCATTGTCTGTGATAGTTAGCTAGCTGCAGATACTTAATGAAGTATGTCAATTAGGTTAAGATATCTAATTTATGAATTATTTTGTTAATTATGAATTTAGTTTCAATGTTATTGTTCAACACTTTAAAATCTTTTGTCCACGTAATTTTATATATTTATCATATTTCTCTGTTGTGTACCCCTTTGTAATAAAGACAGATATCAGTACAGAAATGCATCAAATGGCGGTCTACATTTAATGTGATTTCTGTTACCAGTTTCTGCGCCATTGCATGAGCCAAATTGTTGCTCTCTGGGACATGAGCGCAGTTAAAGTATCATCAGAGACCATCCTAGATGCGCTGGTGCCAGGAGATGACCCCTCCCACACCTGGAGACCCTGGGATCACATCTACGCCCTCTGCAAGGCTGGAAAAGGTGCTCACCTCCCCCTCTACAACAACTACGGGAAATATGTGGTCAAGCTTTATTGGATGGTAATGTTTTATTTAAAATATGTGGTCAAGCTTTATTGGATGGTAATGTTTTATTTAAAATATGTGGTCAAGCTTTATTGGATGGTAATGTTTTATTTAAAATATGTGGTCAAGCTTTATTGGATGGTAAAGTACGTAATTAATATATGTTGTCAAACTTAATTGGGCATTATGGAGAAATGTTGTGATTGTTAATTTGATGCTTGTGTAGAGTTTATAGATTAAAGTTTAGATAATTTGAATTTGTAGCAAGGTGTATTGGGACATTTTAATGACTCAACATATGTTATTTCAGGGTATATGGAGAAAAATTATAATTGATGATTTGATGTTATTTCAGGGTGTATGGAGAAAAATCATAATTGATGATTTGATGTTATTTCAGGGTGTATGGAGAAAAATCATAATTGATGATTTGATGCCCTTTGATGAAGAAGACAGGTTGCTGCTGCCTGCCAGTGCATTGAGCCACGAGCTGTGGCCTATGCTGTTAACTAAAGCATTGATTAAAGTTGCTTCCCTTGAGTGAGTAGAACATTAAGTAGTAGTCATGCAGCAAAATATAAGATTATTGTAAGATTCTAGGGGCAACAACTGGTCACATTAGAATTTGATCTTAGATCTTCTAAAATTCCTAAATCCCTATGCTAATTAACTGAGATATTGTTTAACTTAATTAGGATTTGAGATTAGGAAGAAGTTTGAGCTAACTGTCAAACACTACTGCTCAGTCTTGTGATTTTAAAATGTAAATCATGGTCATTTAATTATGTGGAGTCAGTGGTTATTTCATTATGTCGCCTTACTGTTCAGCTAATTAGGTGGACTTACTGAGGATTTAGTTCTGTGCTAGCTGGTCATTCAATTATGTTCAGTTAATGGTCGTATAATTGCTATACAATAGCATCTGTAGCAAACTACTTAAGATGACATATCCTTCTTGTAACGTAACAATAGTACTTTTAATATTTTTTGTAAAAATGCACATTTTATGGTATTCATTTTAATACATATTTATTTAACAACGCACTTACAATGGTGTTAATTTAAATACATATTTATAAACAATTAGTATTGTATGGAATGACAACAATTTATTTTGACTAGCTTAAAATTTTCTTCATGTATTTATAAAACCTCATTTTTGGTGTGTATAACATTTCCCCTCCCTGGACTTTTTCTTTTAGCTACTCTGGTGGTAACCCTAGCCAGGAGTTTGGGGACATGACAGCCATACATTGCTTGACAGGTTGGCTGCCAGAAGCCATCCCATTACAGTAAGTTTTATTTTATCTCACCATCCCATTACAGTAAGTTTTACTCTATCTCACCATCCCATTACAGTAAGTTTTACTCTATCTCACCATCCCATTACAGTAAGTTTTATTTTATCTCACCATCCCATTACTGTAAGTTTTATTTTATCTCACCATTCCATTACAGTAAGTTTTACTCTATCTCACCATCCCATTACAGTAAGTTTTATTTTATCTCACCATCCCATTACAGTAAGTTTTATTTTATCTCACCATCCCATTACAGTAAGTTTTACTCTATCTCACCATCCCATTACAGTAAGTTTTATTTTATCTCACCATCCCATTACAGTAAGTTTTACTCTATCCCCACCACACATTGCTTTCACTAATGTAAAATTATTTGCCCAAAAGATTCAGCTATAAATAACATTTTGTACACACAGAATTGTTTTTGTCTCTAGCTATGGTTTTAAGAAAGTGATGCCTGGTGATATAATTGAATACTGGATTATTTTTGTCTCTAGCTATGGTTTTAAGAAAGTGATGCCTGGTGATATAATTGAATACTGGATTATTTTTGTCTCTAGCTATGGGTTGAAGAAAGTGATGCCTGGTGATATAATTGAATACTGGATTATTTTTGTCTCTAGCTATGGTTTTAAGAAAGTGATGCCTGGTGATATAATTGAATACTGGATTATTTTTGTCTCTAGCTATGGGTTTAAGAAAGTGATGCCTGATGATATAATTGAATACTGGATTGTTTTTGTCTCTAGCTATGGTTTTAAGAAAGTGATGCCTGGTGATATAATTGAATACTGGATTATTTTTGTCTCTAGCTATGGGTTTAAGAAAGTGATGCCTGATGATATAATTGAATACTGGATTGTTTTTGTCTCTAGCTATGGTTTTAAGAAAGTGATGCCTGGTGATATAATTGAATACTGGATTATTTTTGTCTCTAGCTATGGGTTTAAGAAAGTGATGCCTGGCGATATAATTGAATACTGGAAGTGTCTTACAGATTTATTTAAAAAAGAGCGCGGAACATCACAGGAATGTCTTCACACAACGCCTTTGCCTCTGTTTGTCTATACTTTTGTTTTTTTGTTCATGTGAAGTTCAAATCTTTTTTCCGATGATTTGAGTTCGACTACTTATTTGTGTTTGATTATACTTTTTGCATTACAATATTTCTATTATTGTTAATTTTACCTAGCTTAGGTACATTGTGACAATAAGGTTCTAAGTGATGCATTTAATATTGTTTATTTGAATTTTTTAAGTCTGAGGTATTTTGATGAGGAAAATAAATTGATACTTTTACACAATACTATAAAATATGTTAATTAGAATTTATTGAATATATTAAAAAATAAAAACTTGCTTCAGACCGACACAGACTATGGAAGATTTTCTTTCTAGTTCTAGGGCTGTTAAATTATCATTATCTAAGATTTAATTATACAAGAGCTGTTACATTTAAACATTTGTTTTTATTAATACCTAACCTTTGCTACAAGCCTTTTCATTAAGGGTCAGGTATTAGACCTAATTAATTTTAGTAAACAAATTTTTAGTAGAATTTATTTATCATATTTTTTTAACAGGTTTTTACAGCAGAAATAATTTGAGTCCAATCACAACTAACGATAATCTTACAACTTGCTCCACAGCAACAGCCATGTACAAGAAGTTTGGGAGCTGCTCAAAGTTTTACTCCCTGAATGGAAACTTCCTGTTCCTGAAGAAGAGAAAAAACTCTCTGTGGATACCACAATCAATGTAAGGATCAGATGGAACCAAAAGTTTCAGTTTTTTTAAATTCTTTAGTTCTACAATTATTTGATGTACTTGATACATAAAGATATTTTATAGGAATGATTTTACACAGGTTTTATGGGTAGCCTACATTGTTGACCCTAAACACTAAACGTTTATTGCTTTAAATTTGAAAATCTGAATAAAGTTAAAAACATAAATAAACTAGTGGGTGATAAAATTCAAGTTTTCATCTTTTCATTTCTTTTGTTTGGCCATCTATCTTGGGGATCTGTCGTAAATATCTGTAAACCTTTACACTAAAGGTTTGTTGTTTGAAAAGAAAATTGAAAATCTCACAAAAATGAAGAGCATCAATAAAATAGTGGGCTATTAAATGACTTTTTATTTTTTTATTTTATTTTGTCTGGTTTCAGCTGGAGAAAGAAAAATCAGACAAAGATAGCATAATCAAAGAGGTCAAGGAGGCTAAGCCAGGAAAAGGGAAGGACAGAGGTAATTAACTTGATGCAGGACTGCAAGTAGGGGAAGGACAGAGGTAATTAACTTGATGCAGGACTGCAAGTAGGGGAAGGACAGAGGTAATTAACTTGATGCAGGACTGTAAGTAGGGGAAGGACAGAGGTAATTAACTTGATGCAGGACTGCAAGTAGGGGAAGGACATAGGTAATTAACTTGATGCAGGACTGCAAGTAGGGGAAGGACAGAGGTAATTAACTTGATGCAGGACTGCAAGTAGGGGAAGGACAGAGGTAATTAACTTGATGCAGGACTGCAAGTAGGGGAAGGACAGAGGTAATTAACTTGATGCAGGACAGCAAGTAGGGGAAGGACAGAGGTAATTAACTTGATGCAGGACTGTAAGTAGGGGAAGGACAGAGGTAATTAACTTGATGCAGGACTGCAAGTAGGGGAAGGACAGAGGTAATTAACTTGATGCAGGACTGTAAGTAGGGGAAGGACAGAGGTAATTAACTTGATGCAGGACTGCAAGTAGGGGAAGGACAGAGGTAATTAACTTGATGCAGGACTGCAAGTAGGGGAAGGACAGAGGTAATTAACTTGATGCATGCAGGACTGCAAGTAGGGGAAGGACAGAGGTAATTAACTTGATGCAGGACTGCAAGTAGGGGAAGGACAGAGGTAATTAACTTGATGCAGGACTGCAAGTAGGGGAAGGACAGAGGTAATTAACTTGATGCAGGACTGCAAGTAGGGGAAGGACAGAGGTAATTAACTTGATGCAGGACTGCAAGTAGGGGAAGGACAGAGGTAATTAACTTGATGCAGAACTACAAGTAGGGGAAGGACAGAGGTAATTAACTTGATGCAGGACTGCAAGTAGGGGAAGGACAGAGGTAATTAACTTGATGCAGGACTGCAAGTAGGGGAAGGACAGAGGTAATTAACTTGATGCAGGACTGCAAGTAGGGGAAGGACAGAGGTAATTAACTTGATGCAGGACTGCAAGTAGGGGATGGACAGAGGTAATTAACTTGATGCAGGACTGCAAGTAGGGGAAGGACAGAGGTAATTAACTTGATGCAGGACTGCAAGTAGGGGAAGGACAGAGGTAATTAACTTGATGCAGGACTGCAAGTAGGGGAAGGACAGAGGTAATTAACTTGATGCAGGACTGCAAGTAGGGGAAGGGCAGAGGTAATTAACTTGATGCAGGACTGTAAGTAGGGGAAGGACAGGTAATTAACTTGATGCAGAACTACAAGTAGGGGAAGGACAGAGGTAATTAACTTGATGCAGGACTGTAAGTAGGGGAAGGACAGAGGTAATTAACTTGATGCAGGACTGCAAGTAGGGGAAGGACAGAGGTAATTAACTTGATGCAGGACTGCAAGTAGGGGAAGGACAAACGTAATTAACTTGATGCAGGACTGCAAGTAGGGGAAGGACAGAGGTAATTAACTTGATGAAGGACTGTAAGTAGGGGAAGGACAGAGGTAATTAACTTGATGCAGGACTGTAAGTAGGGGAAGGACAGAGGTAATTAACTTGATGCAGGACTGCAAGTAGGGGAAGGACAGAGGTAATTAACTTGATGCAGGACTGCAAGTAGGGGATGGACAGAGGTAATTAAATTGATGCAGGACTGCAAGTAGGGGAAGGACAGAGGTAATTAACTTGATGCAGGACTGCAAGTAGGGGAAGGACAGAGGTAATTAACTTGATGCATGCAGGACTGCAAGTAGGGGAAGGACAGAGGTAATTAACTTGATGCAGGACTGTAAGTAGGGGAAGGACAGAGGTAATTAACTTGATGCAGGACTGCAAGTAGGGGAAGGACAGAGGTAATTGAATTGATGCAGGACTGCAAGTAGGGGAAGGACAGAGGTAATTAACTTGATGCAGGACTGCAAGTAGGGGAAGGACAGAGGTAATTAACTTGATGCAGGACTGCAAGTAGGGGAAGGACAGAGGTAATTAACTTGATGCAGGACTGCAAGTAGGGGAAGGACAGAGGTAATTAACTTGATGCAGGACTGCAAGTAGGGGAAGGACAGAGGTAATTAACTTGATGCAGGACTGCAAGTAGGGGAAGGACAGAGGTAATTAACTTGATGCAGGACTGCAAGTAGGGGAAGGACAGAGGTAATTAACTTGATGCAGGACTGCAAGTAGGGGAAGGACAGAGGTAATTAACTTGATGCAGGACTGCAAGTAGGGGAAGGACAGAGGTAATTAACTTGATGCAGGACTGCAAGTAGGGGAAGGACAGAGGTAATTAACTTGATGCAGAACTACAAGTAGGGGAAGGACAGAGGTAATTAACTTGATGCAGGACTGCAAGTAGGGGAAGGACAGAGGTAATTAACTTGATGCAGGACTGCAAGTAGGGGAAGGACAGAGGTAATTAACTTGATGCAGGACTGCAAGTAGGGGAAGGACAGAGGTAATTAACTTGATGCAGGACTGCAAGTAGGGGATGGACAGAGGTAATTAACTTGATGCAGGACTGCAAGTAGGGGAAGGACAGAGGTAATTAACTTGATGCAGGACTGCAAGTAGGGGAAGGACAGAGGTAATTAACTTGATGCAGGACTGCAAGTAGGGGAAGGACAGAGGTAATTAACTTGATGCAGGACTGCAAGTAGGGGAAGGACAGAGGTAATTAACTTGATGCAGGACTGCAAGTAGGGGAAGGACAGAGGTAATTAACTTGATGCAGGACTGCAAGTAGGGGAAGGGCAGAGGTAATTAACTTGATGCAGGACTGTAAGTAGGGGAAGGACAGGTAATTAACTTGATGCAGAACTACAAGTAGGGGAAGGACAGAGGTAATTAACTTGATGCAGGACTGTAAGTAGGGGAAGGACAGAGGTAATTAACTTGATGCAGGACTGCAAGTAGGGGAAGGACAGAGGTAATTAACTTGATGCAGGACTGCAAGTAGGGGAAGGACAAAGGTAATTAACTTGATGCAGGACTGCAAGTAGGGGAAGGACAGAGGTAATTAACTTGATGAAGGACTGTAAGTAGGGGAAGGACAGAGGTAATTAACTTGATGCAGGACTGTAAGTAGGGGAAGGACAGAGGTAATTAACTTGATGCAGGACTGCAAGTAGGGGAAGGACAGAGGTAATTAACTTGATGCAGGACTGCAAGTAGGGGATGGACAGAGGTAATTAAATTGATGCAGGACTGCAAGTAGGGGAAGGACAGAGGTAATTAACTTGATGCAGGACTGCAAGTAGGGGAAGGACAGAGGTAATTAACTTGATGCATGCAGGACTGCAAGTAGGGGAAGGACAGAGGTAATTAACTTGATGCAGGACTGTAAGTAGGGGAAGGACAGAGGTAATTAACTTGATGCAGGACTGCAAGTAGGGGAAGGACAGAGGTAATTGAATTGATGCAGGACTGCAAGTAGGGGAAGGACAGAGGTAATTAACTTGATGCAGGACTGCAAGTAGGGGAAGGACAGAGGTAATTAACATGATGCAGGACTGCAAGTAGGGGAAGGACAGAGGTAATTAACTTGATGCAGGACTGCAAGTAGGGGAAGGACAGAGGTAATTAACTTGATGCAGGACTGCAAGTAGGGGAAGGACAGAGGTAATTAACTTGATGCAGGACTGCAAGTAGGGGAAGGACAGAGGTAATTAACTTGATGCAGGACTGCAAGTAGGGGAAGGACAGAGGTAATTAACTTGATGCAGGACTGTAAGTAGGGGAAGGACAGGTAATTAACTTGATGCAGAACTACAAGTAGGGGAAGGACAGAGGTAATTAACTTGATGCAGGACTGTAAGTAGGGGAAGGACAGAGGTAATTAACTTGATGCAGGACTGCAAGTAGGGGAACGACAGAGGTAATTAACTTGATGCAGGACTGCAAGTAGGGGATGGACAGAGGTAATTAAATTGATGCAGGACTGCAAGTAGGGGAAGGACAGAGGTAATTAACTTGATGCATGCAGGACTGCAAGTAGGGGAAGGACAGAGGTAATTAACTTGATGCAGGACTGCAAGTAGGGGAAGGACAGAGGTAATTAACTTGATGCAGGACTGCAAGTAGGGGAAGGACAGAGGTAATTAACTTGATGCAGGACTGCAAGTAGGGGAAGGACAGAGGTAATTAACTTGATGCAGGACTGCAAGTAGGGGAAGGACAGAGGTAATTAACTTGATGCAGGACTGCAAGTAGGGGAAGGACAGAGGTAATTAACTTGATGCAGGACTGTAAGTAGGGGAAGGACAGGTAATTAACTTGATGCAGAACTACAAGTAGGGGAAGGACAGAGGTAATTAACTTGATGCAGGACTGTAAGTAGGGGAAGGACAGAGGTAATTAACTTGATGCAGGACTGCAAGTAGGGGAAGGACAGAGGTAATTAACTTGATGCAGGACTGCAAGTAGGGGATGGACAGAGGTAATTAAATTGATGCAGGACTGCAAGTAGGGGAAGGACAGAGGTAATTAACTTGATGCATGCAGGACTGCAAGTAGGGGAAGGACAGAGGTAATTAACTTGATGCAGGACTGCAAGTAGGGGAAGGACAGAGGTAATTAACTTGATGCAGGACTGCAAGTAGGGGAAGGACAGAGGTAATTAACTTGATGCAGGACTGCAAGTAGGGGACAGTATGGCCTAGTGGTAGAGCTGTAGGCTACGGACCCGGGTCAAGTCAGTAGAACGTCCCAGAGCCAGCCCAGCTCTGATGGGTACCTAACCCACGTTAGGGAAAGTAAAGGTGACTGGGCTCAGTGCTGACCACACTATCTCTTCATGTGCTGAGGTCACAGAAACATGTGAACTCTACTTCACTTGCCCAATAGACCATCAGGTTTGAAAGGGAACCTTACTTACTTTATAACTGCAAGTGCCGGTGTCTCTGATCTGGAGAATTGCAACTTAAAATATATTTACATTTTGTTAGCACTGCCAATATAAAATCATCCAATTAAGAACTGTAAATGTAATTAAGCTTTATTTCACAGTAAGTCTGGTAATGATAGAAGAGATAGGATAGTTGACACAACAAGCTAGTGATCTTATTTTTCTATCTTCTAAAGGGAAAGAGCCAAAAGGAAAAGATAAAGACAAGGACAAACTAAGTGAGTTTTCTTTGATGTGCTGCTCTATTTCTTTTTTTTTTTTTCTTTTTCTTTTAAATAATCCCAATTTACTTTCATCTCTATTAAAATGAGCAGAATTAATTCTTTTTTCATCATTAAAACAATACATTTAACAAAGCAAATAAAAAATGCATTTGGGAATGGGGGGGTGGTGTTTTCATGTGGTTATGAAAACCTGGTAAGAAAATTTTGGCATGTAGATTAAATTTTTTTTTAATGTGATTTCCCAGTTATATTACTAAAGATAAACTTGCTACTGAAACTGTTGCTTATCAAATGAAAATAATGTTAACATTTCTTGTATAGAATCACTTCAGTTTGGGGGTTTGGCTGCATTTCTTCATTTCGTACTATATAATTTAACATTTCTTTTTGTTCAATATAACTTTCATAAGACTGCGAATAGCATTAAGAAGTTAAAATCAATTAAAGTTCCGATGATTATAGCTAGCTAGCAAAGGTGAGATACACTTAAGACTCAAACTGTTAATTTCAATGGGAATTAATAATTAGGATTTTGAAAGATAAGTGCAAGAACTAGTCACTAACCTTAGCAAAAGTCTATTGAAAAAACAGTAATAGAACATTTAAGGATCTTATGAATCACAAATAAAACATTCAATGTAATTTGAATATTTAAAAATATTTCTTTTGTAATGCAGTTGGAAGCAGATTAAATTATCATTCAGGTAAATTAATATTGTGAGCCCATAAGTTGACTAGTTTTATTTCCATAGATAAATTAAATTTTTTCCCCCTATAAAGTAATTATAAATTAGGCCAGAATATAAAGTGATTATAATTGAAGTGTAATAAGGCAGGACTATATTTGAAATACTTATTAAAACTGTTAATTAAGGATATAATATATCTACCCTGTCAGCTTTTATTAAACAGAAACCTTTTAAATTAGTCTAACAATCATCTTCTCTTGTAACACTTCTTCTACTTAATAAAAATTTATTACCCTTTGTACATTTAGATAACATTTATATCATGTAGTCTTTTCTCACAAATTTATTAGCAGATACTGTTATTTTATTTGTAGAATTCCATCAGCACCTAGATCTAGGATTCACAAGATATTTCATCTATTCTTTTTTTTTAATTGTAGATGGCAGTTTTAAAATAATTAGTTGTTTTGAAAAATAGAGTAAGCCTATTTTTTCAATTTAAAAAACAAACAAGTTTAAGGCATAAATGCAAATATTATTGATTTATAAATAAGAAAATCTGAATAAAATTGAGTTGTAATGTTAATTTTATTATATTTTTCAAGGAAATAAAATGTAAGACTTGTATTTTAAAACTTTTGAGTAGTCCCCCTTGTTTAACTTTCTGTAGGCAAAGGGAAGGAGAAGGAAAAGACTCAAAGCCAGGCATCAAATATTCATTCTTTTTCTCATGGTATACTCAACTTGATACAAAGTGCATGCTAGCTTCACTTGTATGCTGAACTTGTTTTAAAGTGCATGCTAGCTTCACTTGTAATACTCTAACATTATGTCCCTTCATCAACTTCACATCCCTCATTTTGTTTACTACCTCTGTAACAACTAGCACCCCAACCATTTCACATAAGCTTATTATAGTTCATGCGGTTAAAAACCCAAAGCATGCTTACATTGGTTGTTTGTTTTGCATGTCATTTATTCCATTTTTAAAACTAAAAAAATAAAATTAGCCTATATATAAAATAGTCATCCCTTAAATTTACAGATTTTATCCTTGCATGTAAATGGTGTTAAAAATACTTAAAAATAACAGCTAAAGCTTTCCTTTTGTAAGTTTGTAAGTGTAAGGTTGTAAGTGTAAGGTTGTAAGTGTAAGGTTGTAAGGTTGTAAGTGTATGGTTGTAAGGTTGTAGCTGCAACTAAGTAAAAATGAAGCTAAGCTTTTGTCTCACAACCTTATGAGAATGTTTTGGCAAATTTTGACAACACTCTAATTGAAGTTTTCAGCAATTATTTTAAACAATTAACATGCTTACAATTTTTAAACAATGATAGTAAATGGTGCAAAACTATTTTAAAATAACTTTACAACTTCTTAAACTTATGTATGCCAAACCAATATTTTTTTCCTAAGGTTTCCAATATCAGGTCATTTAAATGCACAATAAAGATTTAAACTACCCACTTATTAAGAAGCTCTTGCTCCTGCATTATTTTTTTTGTCCAACTCTAAAACTTCTTAAATGCAATATTAATTTGGGAATGTCGCTGAAAATCAAGTCTCAATTTTTTTCTTGGTGCCTTGCTAGCTATTGGACATCATTGTTTGAAGAGTTTTAATAATCAAAATTATATAATAATTTAAGAAACACATTTGTGATTTTTGCTTTAGTTAAATATAACTCATGTCAATTTTCAGCTTTACTAATTAAAAATGTACTAATTCAACTTTTCAGGTGAATTTTCGCTCCTTATTTTAAAAAGAACTTACATTCTATTGTCTAGCTCATTTTCTCAGCAGACAAACATTTGAGAGGGCCACTGTGCACATTGATTGTTACCTGGCATATTAAATGCATGATTGTCATGTAACAAACAAGCAATTAATAATTATGTTAATTAAAATATACAGAAATACTGTTTTGTTTTTTATTAAAAATAACATTATAATGTTAATCAGAAATTTCTTTAAAAAAAATATTTAGTTTTCATAAATTTCCTCTCAAATTAAAACAACATTATTCACAGACTCTTAAAATTTCTTATTGCTCTCTTGTAATAGAGGAAAAGACATCTCTTGAAGAGATCGTTTTACCAGAGAAACCTGAGATGGTCATTTTTGCCACATACAGTAGCACCCCAAAGTACCCAGTCAAAGTTTCAGTCTTGGGAGAAATGGTAACAATTTTGATTACATTTTTGAGCATTTAAAAAAAAATACAGTTAACTTTGGCATTCAATCACAGTAGTCCAATCTTATTCAAATTTTGACAACATTATTTAAAAGTGGAAATTGCAGATGCACCTAATTGTATATATGTATATATATTTATTTATTTATTTAAAATTAGTGTTAATTAGAACCATTTCACTTGAATGTTTTGCTTACCATAATTGAAGATTGAACATTTCTATTGAAAACCCAGGCAGATGCTAGTGAGATTCTGCGCCAGAATGGACTGTCCCATGTCCTCTCTCACTCTGTCTACATAGGACAGACCAGGTCGTGTCCCTTAGAGCCCCCTCCCCCACCTGTCATCATACCAGCTTGGAAGCTTATAAGACCTCGCAAAAAGAAAGTGCCTCCACATGATGAACCTATACGTTAGTAATTTTGTTAATCCTGGTGAATATTCTCACTTGTAGGCAGCTAGAAAAAAAAATGTTTGGAGGAAAAAAGAAGTTGAGCTTTTGTGACAGTTGCATGAAAAGTTTTGTATAGTCAGCTCCATTCCCTAACATTAGAAGTGTAGGCAGGGGGTAGTGGGGGTGAGACTATCCCCCCCTCCTAAACTGCTATCTCAAATCAAGTTATAGCTGGTGGCCATGATGCACTCATGTCACTTTCATTAAATACAGTTTCAAAATTGTGGATGTCATAAAACTGAGATTTTATTGTGAACTCAAAATTGTGGATGTCATAAAACTGATATTTTATTGTAAACTCAAAGTGGTGTTTGTCATAAAACTGACATTTTATTGTGAACTCAAAATTGTGGATGTCATAAAACTGATATTTTATTGTGAACCTAAAAATTCTGGTTGTCATAAAACTGATATTTTATTGTGAACCTAAAAATTCTGGTTGTCATAAAACTGACATTTTATTGTAGATAAATAGAGATAGAAAGGCCATATCTAAAAATTTGAAATAAAAAAATATTTATTTTTAATTTAAAAAAATAATAATTGCATTTTGTACTTCTACCCAATCCTCCAAAATTTAAAATCAAGTTTTATTTCTCTATTTTTTAATGATTTTACCTTTGTAGCTCCGCCTGAACCTCCGAAAGAAATCAGATGTTTAGAGATCTCCTCCCCATTTGTCAACTACAAAGTCAGTCATGTGCCCATCCCTACAGAGACGTAAGTTAATATTCTCTTCACTCCCCAAAGATAAAATATTTTCCCCGTTTCTTATTTCCACTATAACACCAGTTGTGATTGGTTTCTTACTATTGCACGCTACTATCTCCATTGAAATTTTATGTAAGTACTGTATTTGTTGTTTTTTTTTGTAAAATGTACTAAAAACTGATAAAAGTTTTAGTGTTTAACAACATTGATAAATATTGGTAAACAAATTTAAATTTGACTGAATGACTTACTTGAAACTTTTTGTAGACACAGACCAAAATCATCCCTTGAGAGGGGTGGGGGGCGGTCAAGAGTTGAAACAGATAATCCAATAGATGAGAGGGAAGAATACGCCTCCACACCCCCTCCATCTTTGGACTCAGCTGAAATCATTGATGATCCCATGAAAGAGGTGAGCATGCTCATAGACCAGATAAAATTTCCATCTAAAAGTCCTAATTATTTTGTTTATGAAAATTTCTTTCCATTTGTATGTAGCTTCATCATTATAAAAACTAACCTGTATTTAAATATCATTTGTAAATGATTTCTTCACAATTCTTTATGACAAGTTATATGTTGTTTAAATAATTTTATGGTGTAAGCATTTAGCTGGCTAACCACATGTAGCTTGTGAACAATGTACTGATGTTATTTTATTAATGGTATCACTACACAGTTAACCCTCTCTCTGCTTATGACAAGTGTGTCCTAAAATTCTGACCATGTAAAAATGTGATGATTTCTTGTCATAAAATTTGACCACAAAACTGAATGACAAGTTTGTCTTGCTACAGCTACTGTTGTATCAAATGTTTGTGTAATGATGCTTTGTGAATTATTGCATTATACAACCAATAGAATTATAAGACAATTTATATGACACTGGTAAATTAGTATTTCTTAACTGTGTAGGGAACCATATCAGTCCCTGAAAACTGAATTAAGTTTTTTAAAGCTTATTGAATTGTTAATTTATTGAATTAAATTACAAATAAAGGTGGGTAAATTAGGGACATCATAAACACAAACAGCTGAGAAAGGGTTAATGTGTTGGTTGATATTTATTATGGGTTTATATTCCTTCATAAAAAAATCATAAAATAAAATTCGTATTTAGCATAATCAGCAATCACATAGACAACATTAATAAATATTTGAAAACAAATAGAAACATAATAAAACATCTTACCAATCTTGAGATAATATGTCTTGATATTTTTAAAAATGAATTGAACCTATGACTTGAGATTATTTGAAACAATTTATGATAAAGAATTATATTAAATTTACAATAAAACAAAAAAAAATTATTAAGTTGGTAAAAAAAATTAGCAAAAAAGTTTTTAAACTGAGAATAAATTTATTTCACATTCAAAATTTTGTTGAAGGGTTGTGGGATTTTTATTAATTAAAATATACATTTTTTATTTTTAGTTTAGGAAAATTGAGTAAATAAAATTTAAACTCCTTTTTATTTTGTACATTTATTTTGTATCAGCACATATAGTCTAGCACTGTGTCACCTTATTTGCTACATTTCTAGTATCTATTCACCTACATATAAACTTAGCTTTGATTGAATAAAACTTATTTAGGATGAAGAAACAGGAAAATCTGCCAATGTAAAACGCAGGCAGTCGCTGAAGGTAGGGTGGCTTTAATCTGCTATAACCCTGCGTGGTTTGAAACTTAACTCTGTTTGCTTTGCATAGGTAGTCAATATCTCTCCAACTACTCTTCATTTTGAGTTTCAAATTTGGCCAATTGAATATAATATAATTAAATTGTTTTGTTTTATAAAATATATAAAGAAATAAATCATGTTAAAAATTGTTTTTCTTAGCAACCTATAACTTCAATAAAAAGTAGTCATCTAAATTTGAATAGGCACAGGTTTAAAGAATGTTGAAAATAAAATATTAAAATAATGGATATTTATCTGATTTTTTTTAAAAGCATCCAATTAATTATTGCAAAATTTCTAATTGGGTTTTGATCTCTTGAACTCCTGTCATTCTTAATAACTGATTTCAAATGAAAATTCTACCTCTGCTTGCTGAGTGAGCACTAGTTAGGGTTTTGTGCTTCTAATTAACACTTTTCTAAAGGCCTAGACACTATTTCTTTATTAAGTAAAAAAATGTCTGAAATTTCACGAGGATTTTGGTTTTAGATTTCACTCCACCAGTCCCATGTATTCACAATAAATAATGTGATTTAACAAAAAATATCCTCAGATGTAAATTCTGTTAAGACAATGATAATCTTAAATGTTATATGTTAAATAGGTTATCACTTGACCTACTTTTTTCAGGTGTTGCCTTGGTAATAATTGCTGCTGGAAAAAACTTATCCACCTTGTTGTTTATTTACAAAATTGAGCAGTCTTTTCAAAAATATTTATTTTAACTAGTTTAGTCTAGCAAATTCTACAACTAAGCTGATTAAATTATAACAATAAATGTTTAATATTTACCAGATACTATGCATCTGCAGTCCTATATTTCTTCAATAATATTTGTTAATGTTCACTGATTCCATGATTTTAATGAGAAAATGTAGGTAGGGTGAGGGTTGAGTTAGGCTAGTAGAGAATAGCTTATAAAACTGATATAATGCAAAGAGTAGTTGATTGTAATATCAATGTGATTAGGGGATCTATTTAAAAATTATCCCCAAATGTTTAAGAGTTACACAGTGTAGGTTTTTATATATCATATAACATTTGGGATTTTTCACTTGGATTAGCCTCCCTTGTTTTAATCCAAGTAAAATCAAAATTTTAAAGTGTTTGTTCACATCTTGTTGCTGTATAACATTCAAGTATTTAGTCATAGTAGTTCTGCTTTTACTATATTTTTCAGCTTCATTCATGTTTTAAAACAAATTTGCAGAAACCTAGTTTAAATTGATAAATTTGATAAATTTGGATACACATATTTTTAAATCTCTAGAAATTACAGAAAGCAGTAAATAAAGACAAACCTGCTGAAAAAACACAGGAACCAAGATTATCTTTCAAGCAAGATTTGACTAAGTCGAAAGGTAACCGTCTTATGTTTTTAAGTTAGGACGTGTAAAGTCTATTATTCTTTGGCCAAATTTAGTTTTAGCAATTCACTAAAAGCTCCATATTCCACATGTTTAAAAAAATTATCTGTATGAGCATACAATTATTTTAAAATCTATTCTATGTGATAGTAAATCACTGATAAAATGAATATTAATTTGAATTGATGTTTCTCTACTTGTTTCTGATGTTTCTCTACTTGTGCCTGATGTTTCTCTACTTGTGCCTGATGTTTCTGTACTTGTTCCTCAGGTTTCTCTACTTGTTCCTGATGTTTCTCTACTTGTGCCTGATGTTTCTCTACTTGTTCCTGATGTTTCTCTACTTGTTTCTGATGTTTCTCTACTTGTGCCTGATGTTTCTTTACTTGTGTCTGATGTTTCTCTACTTGTTCCTGATGTTTCTCTACTTGTTCCTGATGTTTCTCTACTTGTTCCTGATGTTTCTCTACTTGTGCCTGATGTTTCTCTACTTGTGCCTGATGTTTCTCTACTTGTTCCTGATGTTTCTGCTCTTGTTTAGAAAATATGCAGACAGGGCTGAATGATGTTCCTGCAGGGGGACTCTCAGTCCCAGCCACAGACACCAAACCCTCCCCTGTAATCTCCACCTCTGTGGTCCCTATCAAGGAGCCAGCTTTAAAGAAAGCTTGGATGGACTTTGACACATTCTACAAGTGCTTTAGGTTGGTTACAATTACGTTTTGATTCAGGTCAAATTCTTGGGTGATGTTTTTTATTTTCACCTATGTCAGAGCCAAGTATCTAGGTTACCGGACAAGTAGTTTAAGTGGTTATGAGCTCAGGCAAAATTCTCCCAATTTTTTAAAATGTCCAGTATCCTTTTCCATTAGAAATTCAAATTTAATAATAATAATAACAACATTTTTGAGCATAGTAAAGAAGGAGAAAAATTCTACACATGAAAACTATTTACTAGCTTTATTTATTTTCTAATTTGTTATGTTTTTTAAATTTTTTTCCAGAACTTTGTATATTTTCCACAAGCCCAACACATACCCTTGCAGCAAGGTGTACACAGATTTTAAGGTAAACTTTTTTTATTATGTCAACTTGACACATTTGTTACTAGTTTGAGTGTTAGTTCATTCTAATAATATGTTAAAACAAAACAACAATTAAACTGGAATCTGACCAAAAGTCACAGTGTTTGTATGTCAAAGTCAACTATATCTAGACTTATTACGCTTACAAAATTATTTAAAAACATGGAACAAAGTTTGAAAATTTACAAAAACTATAAATCATATAATTGCAAATAAATGAAAAAGAAAAAAAATGGCTGAAAAATTAAACTGGATTTTCTTTCAAAAGATTTTATAATTCCAAAAAGTTAGATTATTGATTATTCAATGAACCAAAACATAGAATTGCAAACAACTTTCTTGTCACCTCCCAGTTTGTCTACAAATAATGATTAGTCATACACTTATAAAAATAATGGTAGCATTAAAAATTAAATTGTCAACAACAAAATCAAAATTCTGTTGTTCTATTCTACAGAATTTGGTGGTAATTATTTTTAATCATGTAATTTTTAGGTTTTAGTCTTAAAAAATAAATAAACCATACCTAGACGAATTCTTATATTGTTTGAGAGTTTCAACGTTACCTTGTCAAGTTCTAATATTGTGTGAGAAATTCAAACTTACCTAGTTTATTTCTAATATTATGTGACAAAAGTTCTTTTAGACTTGAGTCAAACTGTAGGTTTTTGTATATAGAAGATGCTGCTTGTTTGATCTTAGTTTGTGTGGCCCTAACAACGAGAGTCATTGAATGTTCTAGTTGACCTAATCATTAACTTTCTTGTTAGTTCTTTTAATTTGTTTTTCAAACACCACAGATTAAAAAAAATATATTCAAAACACTTGGGCACTTGTAAGTGAAATAACAACAATGTTTTGAAGGAAAAAAAAAGTATAAGTAAAGTTCCCTTTCTAACCTAATGGTCCATCGGGCAAGTGAAGTAGAGTTCATCTGTTTCTGTGACTTAGGTATATGAAGGGATAGTTTGGTCAGCACTACACCCAGAAGCATTTGCTTTCCTTAACGTGAGTTAGGTACCCATCAGAACTGGGTAGACTCGGGGATGTTAGACTGACTTGAACTTAGATTCAAACTCAACAATTTGTTTGTAAATGTTTTCAATTTTTAGCTGAAACGTTATTTTAGAATTAAAAGTTATGTATAAAGTTGATAATGATAATAATTAAAAAATATTAAAATACTGTTTAAAATATAACTCAAGGAATGTATTAAAGAAATTTTATAATTTAACTTTAATTATGGGTTTTAACTCATCTAAAAATAACATTCTTGCATTTCTTCAGCATTGGGAAAAAATTTCTCTTAGTATTGCTTGTTGTTGTGTGCAAAAAATACATGAATGCCAAGGGCTAAATTAGAATATTGAAAACATTTGATTTTTTATTATATTAATGTTGTGTTCATGTAAATTTGTGAAAATTTCAAATATTAGCGGATGCACACCTAAAATTTTGTAGCGTCAGTGAAAGGTCAGACTGTCCCTGCTTGACAGAATAGATTCAATGTCCTTCCCTGTGCTTTTTAAAACTACTACTTTTACACATAATTTTGTGATTATTCTTGCAAAATAATGTCCTTTTTTAAAAACTGAAAATCATTTTCAAACACATCTAAGTCAGTTGATCAGATTAAGGGCCATCGCTTAATCATATCAAGCAATTTTAGCTGATGACCCCATAGCTTGTCTGCTTTTCACCTGTGATTATTTTCATGAACTCCAAATGTAACCAACTTTATCTTCAGTATCTATCTCCAGCAATATTCATCTCAAAACAAATTTGTATCAATATATTGGATTCAACTAATTGCTTGTTTTATCAAAAGCCTTAAAGAATAACATCTTGTTAAACCATTTTAAGGCAACAGACCATAGCGTGGACAAACCACCCAGCAGCCTACACAAATCTGCCAAAAGCCACCCCAAAGAAGATGTAAGAGTTCTCCAAGCATCCAGTCCTCTAATATTTGGCAACATTTCTCCCACTTACCTGGCCACATTTTTCCTGCTAATGCTGTTCCGGATGGCGCCAGTCCAATTCATACTTTTTTTTCTGTAGCTTTTATTTTTGGCTCGTTAGAAACTTTACAGCACAATAATTTTAAACTATTTTTAAACTTAAAAAACTAGGTCAATTTGTAGTATCTATTTATAATATCTTTATCCTTGATAATACCTCTACTAGTTTAGCATAGTCAGCAGGTAGTAATTTACAATGTTTTAAAAAAGAAACATACTATTCAAAATTATTCAAAATTTATTTAACATAGTCAATCACCTTAAAGTTATCTAGTAGTATTAACAGGTTAAAAAAAACTTAATGATTATTATTATTTTATACTTTGCTTTTAATGCAGGAATTTGCCACTTTAGTTATTCTATTTTGACTAGTAAATTGTTTACGAGGTCTATATTAAGTAAAAAAATTCCTAAAAATGGAATGAACAGTTTTTATCCCTTATGGCTTTGCTAGACTTCTAGATATCCACCTCATGTGGGAATCCAAAGATTTTGAATATCAACACTGCGGGGAAAGAACAAAATTCATTATTGATATGCCCTTGTACTAAAAAAAATGTTCTTTTGTTGTAGACCTACCAACTAGAATGTCAAAATGTTTGCAAAATAATATATTTATATCCCATAGTTTCTTGTAGATGTAACATGACTTCAAATTTCCCCCCAAAATGTAATTTTCTATGAAAGCCAATTTTCTAAACAATATCTAATTAAACAGAATTTTTGCTAGAGTGAACAGAAAAAAAAAACTACCAGAAAAATAAACATTAGGATTACTACAAGTTCCTTTGTTGTTTTTTTTTTTAATTACCTAAACAAAGTGCTGTTAGTAAATAGTGAAAGTTGACCAATATATATATAACATTCATGTTATAAAATATTAAGATCACAATAATCAAGTATGCTTTAAAAATTAAAAGACCAACTTTAGATCTATATCAAATAAATTAAAAAACAATTGCAAAAAAAATAATTTAAGTTCAGCAATATGTGAAAATTTGGTTCATTTCTATTATTGATAAACACTGAGGTAAAGCCAAATGTTTTCCTACTGATGATTGAACTTTGAACTTGCTTTGGACTGCTATACACGCTGAACCTAATTATAGACTTGCCAGGTTTTTCTACCTTTTAACTTGGTCCCACCTTAACATTTTTCAATGACTTGCTTAAATTCTTTACCATCTTGAAATGTCAACCTGCAAAATATTAGAGTGAAGACAAACATAAACCTGTTTTGTATTTCAGATTAAACTGGTTTATTAAACTAGATATTAAACAAGAATAACACATTTATTTATTAAAAATAGATTACATTTTTTTTTGTTACTATATATATTATTTAACTTTATTTTATACTAATTTATAATAAATCTACTATTAGCATTTAAAAAGAGCAATATTTTCAAATGTGGTTCTTAGTAATATAAGCCATTTTTTTTTCTACTCGCTAATCTTTGATAATAGGTTTAAAACTTTACATTTGTTGAAACAGTAGGCCTTAGCCTAGATTAGAGAAAATTATTTTACTTATTGGTAGAGTTAAGTTATTTAAAAAAATTAAGTATTTGAATTGAAGATTATACAAATTAAAGGATTGTTGTGTTTTTATGATACAAAATTGTTACTCTTTTTTAATTCCTTAATTAGTCTCGTTATATAACTCTTTTCAACTGAAAACAAAAAAACAGGTCAAAACACAGTTTTATTAAGCTCCCATAAATTCGCAGCTTATAAATCTTCCAGTATCTCTATAATTTCTATGTGATTCAGATACAAAAGTTGTGTATGTCAACATAATACTTATTTGTTGTGTATTAAAATAATACTTGTTTGTTGTGTATGTTAACATAATACTAATTTGTTGTGTATGTTAGCTTAATACTAATTTGTTGTTCTTTTCAGATAATGGCTCCCGCCACTCCGTCTCATAACAAACTAGACAAAAAAACTGCTGCTAGTGTGAGTCACCATTGACATTTGTCAAGAATAATTTTTTAATAGGAATCATGTTACCAAATTTAATTTGAGAAACAGTATTTATTTGAGAAATTGTTGTTAAAACATTTTTTTCAAGAATGAATAAACTCCGTAAGTTTTCAATTAGGGAAAAAACAGTTGATGCACACAAAAAAATTAAAATGCTTTTGTTTTCAATTAATATACTCTTCAATTGAAACAAGAGAAGCCATTAAATATTTAACTTGAAAATACTTTTTTCTGACTTAAATTTATAGAGTTCGGTGGATTTGGATGAAATTCAAACTTTTGTGAGTGGGAAGACAATTTTGTTTTTGACTCTTTTCACAAACGAGTAGATGTATTGATGAGTGCTCACATTAATTTCACAAAACTGGCTGCTTCATTTAGTACTCACAGTTTGGTGTGGATTATGTTTTTTTTTTAATTAATGAGGAAAATTTATTTTAAGAATGGGTTTTTGTTTCAGATTATACCTAGACTACAAGTCGAGGATGTACTAGTTATTTAGTCGCTTCTTAGATCCAGCCTTTTCAAAACTTTAACAAATCACCCAAAGACCTAACTTTAATTTGGTTTTCTTTTACTACATTTTTTTGAAAATCAGGAGCAATTTTTTAGTTTCATGTATGTTTTAAAAATTAAAAACAAAATTATAGTGAAAAAAAGACAAATTTAATAAGAAACTATAAAAACTGAAACATTTTGTTTTTAATTTTTCTATAAAGTTACTTTGCATCCAACAATTATTTTATTTAGCAAAATGGAGTTTGGAACTAGATCTGTATGCTTTAATAATCTTCTAAGCCTACTAGTTTAAAACAAATAAAAATAATTAACTGCAACATATCACTACATTTCAACAGGATGGTGCTTGACATAATTATAAATAACCTATTGGTGCATTTTGAAATTTTGTTTGACTTTCTTGTTTTCTTTCAGGGATCTCCATCAGATACCTCTGCACCATTGTATCTTTGTATCCTTTTTTTAAACACACAGCACGAACTTAATAATAAATAAATCAGTTTTATAAAACTTGAGTTAACGATAAAAATATACTTAACAAAGATAAACACTATGCTGGTTTTTTTAAAGTTTTTAAACAAAAGCACACTTAAAAAAAGAAATTGATATAAAGATACATATTTATTAAAATTTTATTAACCAAATCAATAAGCTCATGAGGGGCAATATTATTTCCATTCACTTTAACTCAGCTGAGTGCTCTTGAATGTTTGTATATTTTTTTAGTTAAAGAAAATGTGCCATAACATTTTTCCTTAACCTGAGTTAGTTGTTGATAATTTGAACTCGACAGACATCATAGTGTCCTACACAGTTGTACCAAGGTGGTTTGATCCTGTTGTCCACAGCATAGATGAAAAGAAATTTTCCATTTCCAAATCTACGAAGGAAAATGACAAGTTGGAGAGGGAGTTAACCAACATATCTACAAGCTTTGGTGAGACATTGGAAACTTTTGTGTCTCAGGGGGTAGGGGTCAGTGAAGTCTGCTTGCTAGGGGTCAGTGATATCTGCTTGCTAGGGGTCAGTGATGGTTGCTGGCTAGGGGTCAGTGATGTCTGCTTGCTAGGGGTCAGTGATGTCTGCTTGCTAGGGGTCAGGGATGGTTGCTGGCTAGGGGTCAGTGATGTCTGCTTGCTAGGGGTCAGTGATGTCTGCTTGCTAGGGGTCAGGGATGTCTGCTTGCTAGGGGTCAGGGATGTCTGCTTGCTAGGGGTCAGGGATGTCTGCTTGCTAGGGATCAGGGATGTTTGCTTGCTAGGGGTCATGGATGGTTGCTTGCTAGGGGTCAGGGATGGTTGCTTGCTAGGGATCAGGGATGTCTGCTTGCTAGGGGTCAGTGATGTTAGCTTGCTAGGGGTCAGTGATGTCTGCTTGCTAGGGGTCAGTGATGTCTGCTTGCTAGGGGTCAGTGATGTCTGCTTGCTAGGGGTCAGTGATGTCTGCTTGCTAGGGGTCAGGGATGTCTGCTTGCTAGGGGTCAGGGATGGTTGCTGGCTAGCGGTCAGTGATGTCTGCTTGCTAGGGGTCAGTGATGTTAGCTTGCTAGGGGTCAGTGATGTCTGCTTGCTAGGGGTCAGTGATGTCTGCTTGCTAGGGGCCAGTGATGTCTGCTTGCTAGGGGTCAGTGATGTCTGCTTGCTAGGGATCAGTGATGTCTGCTTGCTAGGGGTCAGTGATGTCTGCTTGCTAGGGGTCAGTGATGTCTGCTTGCTAGGGGTCAGTGATGTCTGCTTGCTAGGGGTCAGTGATGTCTGCTTGCTAGGGGTCAGTGATGTCTGCTTGCTAGGGGTCAGGGATGGTTGCTGGCTAGCGGTCAGTGATGTCTGCTTGCTAGGGGTCAGTGATGTTAGCTTGCTAGGGGTCAGGGATGGTTGCTTGCTAGGGGTCAGTGATGTCTGCTTGCTAGGGGTCAGTGATGTCTGCTTGCTAGGGGTCAGGGATGGTTGCTGGCTAGGGGTCAGGGATGTCTGCTTGCTAGGGGTCAGTGATGTCTGCTTGCTAGGGGTCAGTGATGTTAGCTTGCTAGGGGTCAGGGATGGTTGCTTGCTAGGGGTCAGTGATGTCTGCTTGCTAGGGGTCAGTGATGTCTGCTTGCTAGGGGTCAGGGATGGTTGCTGGCTAGCGGTCAGTGATGTTTGCTTGCTAGGGGTCAGTGATATCTGCTACATGAGTGTTTTACTAGATTCTGTGAGATTTTCTACATCACTAGTGCTTGCTAGGGGTCAGTGTTGCTTATTGAGCATCATTTACAGCTATAGTGGAAAAAATAATGTGTACCACCTGTGGTTTACTGTGTTTTGATATGGTAACGTACTGCACAAAATTATTGTTTGTTGGAGAATTAGAGGTGGCTTAACAAATTAAACAGTTTAACCTGTCATTTGAAAATTTTATGTAATGAAACATATAGTTATAAACTGTTTTTGAAGACAATTTTAGCACCAAAGATTTACTTCTTCATAAATAAAATGTGTAATGTTGACCCCCTGGTTCTCACTGTTGTGCAGGAGACTCCAACTACCTGGATCACAAGAACCCCACCCCGATAACGCCAGGATCACTGGTGGCTGAACCCTACTCATGGAAGAGTCTGGTCACAGGTCAGCCTGTCTTGAGACTGAGAACCACTGGCACCAAGGCAGCGGTGCTTAGCTTGCCACCAGGGTAAGACAACTCTAATTTTAAACTATTTTTTAATACTTAATAGTTAATATAAAAAATGTATCTTATTAAAATGTTACGTAAAAATTAAAATATTGTTCGTTCATCTGTGATAAATAGATATGAGTTTATTTTTATTTTTTATTATTATTATTACTTTAAATTCAAATGCTGGCAAAATAATTTTTAAACAATTATGAAAAATACTGTTAACATTGATGAATGTAAAAGTGTATTTATTGTGTGTTTAAGTTGCTTGTCTTTGTTCCAGCCGCCATGTGCTAAGGCTGCTAACATCTTCCCAGCTGGGGCACCATCTACACCTGTGTTCCACTGCCAACTTTAGCCTGGGAGATGAAGAAACCATTATGCCATTGCTCACTAATGTAAGACGCCATGTGCACTCAGGTTGAGCTGTCAGATACACATATATATATATATATATATATATATATATATATATATATATATATATATATATATATATATATATATATATATATATATATATATATATATATATATATATATATATATATGTGTGTGTGTGTGTGTGTGTGTAGATAAAGATTTTAGATATATAGATGTATTAATGTATAGACTTAGAGATGTATAAACATATAGATATAGATAGATATAGATATATCTTATTTAATATTGATTTAATGTACTATTTGCCTGGAACATTTCAGGAGAGCTGTCGCTTTAAGGAGAATGCCTTAGCCATTATCACTAGTTTGGGAAAATGCATCCAAGTTTTCTCTGACCCAGAACAGTTTAAAGCAGCATGGAGTGTTTTTATAAATAACCACTGCCCTTATATTCACATCAAGCAAATGTCCAAAGTCCAACATTTTCAGGTTTGTCAAGGCGTTTGCTTTATTTGATTCCATATCTAAGGTTGACAAACTACACCCTGTCACTAGACATACAGTAACTTACACTATATTTCAATTGTAGTTTAATGTTTAGCTTGATATAAGCAAAAATGTTAACAAATTATCTTTGCACATATTCAATCAATTCTTGTATCAGTTGACAAATGTAAAAGTTTACAAACTATCTTTGTAGGTATTCAGTGAGTTCTTGTATATCATTGGCAAATATAAAATGTAAACAAATTATCTCTGCAGATATTCAACGAGTCCTTGTATCTGTTACTGCGTCGAGTCCTGCGGGACATCATTAACCCAGAGATTGCGTATGCTTGGCGCTGTTTTCTATATGACGCCATCACTCCCAATATCTTGAGTCTGCCAACAGCCAGCAGACCTGGTAAGTCATTTGTAAAAAAAAAATCATCCATTTTCTAATTACTGATTTTTTAATAGCAACATCTTTGTTTGAAAATTTTGACAATAACTGTTGCTAATTAAGATTTTACTTTTAAAATTTTTTTTAAAAATATGTTCTTGTTTAAATTAATTTATAATGCCTAAATTAAGTTAATATTCCATTTTCTATGTGCTAGATGTAAAATGTAGATTTACCAGATTTATAAAAATGGTTTAATAGACTAGTTAGCTGCAAATTCCTATCTTCTGTAGTCCTATGTATTTGTACCATAAAATTCTGGCTAACATTGCTTATTTTCTCTCTGGAACACATTAGCTGAAAAACTGCAATCTGGTATGAGCATTATTTGTTTGATGAATTAACCATTTGTCTAATTGTTTGTTATTAATATATCCTATATTAATTTGATTGGTTTTGACTAATTACATGATCTTGTACTGTTGTGAGAAACTAAGTTACTGTAATATCTTTGTTCTCTACGTATTGAACATAGAGATGAATTCATTTTTATTTTAAAATGTAAGATAAACTGAATTACTATTTTAAACAAGGAAAGGCAATGCAAAAAAGTACTTAAGTGCATTTTAGAAATATTGATTTTTTTAATCACTTTATGTTGAAATATACATTGAAGCAAGCCATTGGACTGCTAAGAAACCAAGGTTATCAATAGGGTACATTGGGAGTAGTCACATAATGTGCAGATATTCACTTTTTTCAAACCTTGTAACTTATGTAAATTTTCAAATATTAAGTATGGCACAAACCGTTTTTTTTTAACTTAATTAAATCCATGGCTAATATTCAAATATAAATTTAGATAAACAACTTATAATCTTTTGACTGTTGTAAGTTAAGAGTTAATACTTTATTTTATTTAATTTTCACTCACCTTAAGCTTAAAGCTTATTACATTTTATTGATCAAGACTACATTTTGATTCTATAGATAACTATTTATTTTCCATATTATGTTTCATTCTAAAGTTGTGATAATTCTGCAGTGTGAGTGTGCACTGTTTGACCACATATGATATTTTACAGAGAATACATTATTTTTCTGTTGTGATTCTAACAACACTCATCTATTTTTACAGATAATCCAGATATTGTTAAATAAAATATGTATGTCTTCTATTCTAATTTATCTGCTTAGTATCTGTTACATGTTTTATAATAAATAAATAATAACATGTTTTGCCATTTAATTGTTTTTTCACAAAAACTACTCTGATCACTATTGAATATGCTATCTTTTGTTATTAGAAATTTGCCAACACAGCATTTTAAAATGAAATCGTTATCATTATTGATCACTCTGCATTCCAATTCTTTCCATCCCACAGACAAAGCTAGTCCGACATCATCTGTTAATCAGGAAAGAGGTTTTAAAACAATTTTAATTTTTTTTTTTGTTTCCTTAAAGTTTGTTTGTATAGTTTTTTTTTATGGTTTACTGGTAGTTGTGTGAGAGTTGAACACATTTTTTGTTTAAACTGTACTTGAAATCCCGGAATGTTTCTTTCAGCTATTAGGGTTAACGTTAGGGTATGATGTTTAGCCAAAATTCTGAAAATAATAGGCCAAATGACAAGCTCTATTAAGTAAAAGTCAAAGATTTAGCTGTAGATGTTTGACAGAGTAACTACTTTCTCTCAGACTTCTAATGCCTAGCATAAGCCCTTACTTTGGTATTCATCAGATTCACTGCTGGTCTATCTTAACTAACCTTTAAAAAAATCGTCACCAGGAACACAAATTTACTTTTAATATCTGTTACTCTTTTTTTTTATTTTCTGCTCTACATTTTAAAAAATTGTTTTCTTCAATGTTAAAAAAAAAAAAAATTACATACTTTTGGTGCTGAATTTTTAAAATATATTTTGGGGAGGGGGGGGGGCACATTGTTTTATTTTTAAATGTATGGTTTTTTTTGGTACTTTCTGCTGTATTTGTTTTTTAGTTAACTTTATATAGCTGTGCTAACATGACTTCATCATCATTCTGTATGGGGTGTAAATGTATAATACAATATCTTGTGATAATTCCCATGGGGAAAATATATCATTTAAACAAGTAATTGTGGTCATTGTAAATCTTTTATGCTAGCTTTTACTGTTCAATCAGCCTTTTATACAAAAAGCTTGGAATTAGGTCAGTTCTATCAAAGAAGAATAATGGAATGTAGTAGATGATATAAAATTCTCTATTAGACCCAGTGATCTTTGCAGTAGAGTTGCTCTGTTTTTCTTACCCTGGTTCAAGATAACTCACTACAAATACAAATTGTTTGATATAAGAACTTAAGAACTGTCCAATTAATTTTTTTATGACTCACTACAAATACAAATAGTTTTTATATAAGAACTGTCCAATTAATTTTTTTATGACTCACTACAAATACAAATAGTTTTATATAAGAACTGTCCAATTAATTTTTTTATTTGCAAATAATACATCCTCCCCTTCTGGCCCAAAGTAAACACCTAGATCTTTCTATTCATTTGTGCTATTTCTTCTACCTTTGAAGCACATTCTTTTAAATTTGGATCTTTTGATAGGTTATTACATTATTTCTGAATTAGTTTTTAGCTTAGTTTTACATCAGTTTCTTTTGTATATTTTCACTTCAAGTTGTCATTTTTACTTATCTAAACTGACAGAGCATAGTTTATCTGTAAATGGTAGATAGTTAAAGAGCTATAGGCCCTACCTATTACCTGGCTTGTTAAGTTGTATGGGGAAGTCTCTGTTACTGGACATGTTCTAGGGCTGCAGAAAATTTTACTGTGTGCAAACACTAGTTGGTAGTTTTTGTCCAATCAAACAGCTCTGTTCACATCAGCTGAAGTTTTTTGTCCAATCAAACAGCTCTGTTCACATCAGCTGAAGTGTTTTGTCCAATCAAACAGCTCTGTTCACATCAGCTGAAGTGTTTTGTCCAATCAAACAGCTCTGTTCACATCAGCTGAAGTGTTTTGTCCAATCAAACAGCTCTGTTCACATCAGCTGAAGTGTTTTGTCCAATCAAACAGCTCTGTTCACATCAGCTGAAGTTTTTTGTCCAATCAAACAGCTCTGTTCACATCAGCTGAAGTGTTTTGTCCAATCAAACAGCTCTGTTCACATCAGCTGAAGTGTTTTGTCCAATCAAACAGCTCTGTTCACATCAGCTGAAGTGTTTTGTCCAATCAAACAGCTCTGTTCACATCAGCTGAAGTGTTTTGTCCAATCAAACAGCTCTGTTCACATCAGCTGAAGTGTTTTGTCCAATCAAACAGCTCTGTTCACACCAGCTGAAGTGTTTTGTCCAATCAAACAGCTCTGTTCACATCAGCTGAAGTGTTTTGTCCAATCAAACAGCTCAACACTAGCTGGTAGTTTTTGCTCAATCAAACAGATTTATTTTCATAAACATTTAAACATTTAAATAGGCCTACATGTTTACTAAATCTTGTTTCAAACGTCTTCACCACCTTTAACAAAACTGTTTAACAAATGTTATGATGTCATTGTTAAAACTTTTTGTTTTTTTGGGCATCTGTTGATCAAAGTTTTGTCTATTTTTAGCTCCTGGAGAAGATTTCAAATCGACAGCTTCTGGTACTGTTTGTGGTTGATTTATTTTCTTTTCTGATTATTTTTTCTGTTTGTTTACTAAGATCTTAAACCGTAAATTAAAATAGATAATCTTTCTTTAAAATAGTTGTTTTGAAAAAAAAAAAAAATCCTACTTTTCCTTGATGTATGAAGTATAGAGAAGTTAGTATTTGATTATTTCTTAAGTTAAATATATATTTCTGTGTAAACAATTTGCTTCCCCTGAGCCCCACTCTTTTATCTACAGTTTTTAAAAAATTGCTCACAGTAGGGATTTCAGGTTTTTGTTTTCCTTAATATTTCTATATTAAGTACTTGGTGAAAGGGAATCGTGGTATAATAATAATGAGAGCTAAAGTCACAGTTTTCTTTACCATGATGCCTTGATGGATTTAAAACACAACACTGTATAAATCTTGAACAAAACAAAAGCTAGATATGAACAATCTGATTCTGGGAAAGTGATTTGTTATTTTTTTAGTTTTATAAAAGTTATATTTATGGTTTAGGCCACTGTCTCTATTTTTTTTTCATTTTTTATTCAAATTCTGTGGACACATTTTTTTACAGCATTGCAGAGCAGACAATCTATTGGAGGTATGTCTGCTCTTGTTAGTTTGTTATTTTAGTAAGAGGTTGGTCACCTGGGTCCAGAGTTTCTTCCAGGCATCTCTTCGGGGGGGGGGGGGGGGGGGGGGGGCCTCCGAAAAATTTTTAACGCCCCCCGAACGAAATGAAATTTACATAATTTATATAGAAAATATATACTTTTAACAGTGTCCGCCCCCCGAAGCAAGTCTAACCCCCCCCCGAGAATTTCAAGCGCCCTTTCCCCCCCTAACCCCCCCCCCCTCCCCCTGGAGAAAAAAGTCTGGTAGAAACACTGCCTGGGTCATTGACTTCTCAATTGAACTCAAGTACTGTAAAATATTTGTATTAGTTCTAACAAATAGATACATAATTTGTTATAAACTTTTACTTGAATGTTTTTTCGTACATTTTAATTCATGTTCCTTTCATTCTTTGACAATATTTGTCATTTTCCATAAAAAAAATGTAAAATTTTCCATAGCAAAATAATGAAAATATCCAGAAATTATTGTTACTTAAACTGTCTTGTTTTTTTTATCTTAATTAATTATTTTTTTTAGAGGATTATTGTAGAATGTCCCTGTCCACCCAGCTTTGATGGGTACCTAACTCATGTTAGGGAAAGTAAAGGTGGCTGGGCATAGTGCTGACCAAAAACATAAAGTTTTTAAATAAAATTTAATAAAAGTGGCAAGACTGCCATTGTATAATACTCATTTGTTTTGAATCGACACAATCACATTTTCTATGTAATTTAAATCCCTTGATGATGTGTTTCATGTAATTTTCTTCTCATTTCTCCAACTATGGCAATGTTATTCTACTTTTTTGAAAGAGGTAATAAAACTGGATAGATTTTTCTATAATCTTGTCCTAACAGCACCTCATACAGTCTACCATCTTTCAGCAGCCATTTTTTGTTGGCATTTAGCCAGGTGCTGATAGAGAAGTGCTGTCTTTCAAATTCTCTAGCAGTTTTTCTCAATACCTTGAGGTTTTCAAATAAATTGTAACATCTATCTATCTTCCACTTAGGTCTAATTTATGCTGAAATAGAATTTTACTAAAAGATAACATAATTATTAATTGATGGAATTATATTTATTGCAGGGGGAGCTAGAAGAAGTACTACATGTATGTTTGAATTTTTCAAGCACTTTAAATGTTTATTTTTTGTTTTAAAGGTTTTGATTTGATTTTACTGTTCTTTAATTTTGTTTTATATCTACTGAAACTTTGTAACTGTCTTGCGTTGAGACAGGTCATGTCTTGTGTTGAGACAGGTCATGTCTTGTGTTGAGACAGGTCATGTCTTGTATTGAGACAGGTCATGTCTTGTGTTGAGACAGGTCATGTCTTGTGTTATAAAAGGCCTTAGCGTAATTGACTTAAATCTTTGGTTAACTTATAGACATTTGCTGTACTTTTATATAAATATGTACACAATAATTATTTATATTATTGTTATGTTGATAAGTTTTAAAAGTTCAGACCAGCTTTATATTTTCCCACGTTTTCTTTAACTTGCTTTCTCTGTGTCTGTGTTTCTGTGTTTGTTTGTCTTTCCAATCAAATCTTGCGATCGAAATTTCTGGCACTTCCCAGTTAGCTAGCGCGCTGAAATTTTCAGGGAAGCTTTCTTTTGGATGACCATAGAATATGCAATTGTTATTATTACTAAATTGATCAATGGAAACATTTTATTGAGCATTTTAGACCGCTATATAATCTATATATATAATTCTCCTCTGCGAGCCATTAGAAAAAAAACCAGCGACGCGTACCTCGCGCGCAGTGAAGCGAACGATCCCACGTTGCCACAGGCTTAGGGGCAGATAATTTACTTTAAACCGAGTTTAAACTTACAGGATGTAGGCCAGTTTGGGGGAGACGATATGGTCGAGTGGTTGGGCACACGATTGCTATCCCACTCGACACGGGTTCAAATCTATGTGTTCTAGTCAGTAACGTAATTCACACAACGATTTTTTTTCGAGTTGTCTTTTTACGAGTTGTCTTTTTACGAGTTGTCTTCGTTTACCCAAAAAAAAAGTGAAAAGATAAAATCGATAGCAAGATTTTAATGCAAACAAACAGACAAAGACTAAAAAGTAGAAAATAATAATCATTAAAAAAGTTTTAAAAAACCCACGTTTTCTGATTGAACTAAAAAGTAGAAAATAAATACTATACATCACAATAATGCAAGCGATCACTCTACTATAAGCGATCAAAAACGTGGGGCGCCGTGATTTTCTTACAGTTTCTAATACTGTTGACTCTCTACATGCTCCCTAATAAAAGTCAATAGTATTATCTAATCAATAGTAATATAACTTTTACTTCGGCGCCCCACGTTTTTGATCGCTTATAGTAGAGTGATCGCTTGCATTATTGTGATGTATAGTATTTATTTTCTACTTTTTAGTTCAATCAGAAAACGTGGGTTTTTTAAAACTTTTTTAATGATTATTATTTGCTGTACACATGTACATTAGGGAAGGACATGGCCAGCCAATAGGGCGCTAGACTGCCAACCCAAAAGTCTCAAGTTTGAATCTGGGTTCAAGCCAGTAGAACGTCTCTGAGTCCGTCCAGCTCTGATTAGTACTTAACACATGTTGGGGAAAATAAAGGCGGGTGGGCATAGTGCTGACCACACTATTCCTTTATATGTAGAGGTCATAGAAACAGGTGAACTCTACTTCACTTGCATCAAGGACAAAAAAAGGTTCAAAAGGAAACTTTATGTGTACGTTAACACCACTTTTGAATATAGAAACACAAGAACCATTTAAAATTATTAATTTAGTGTTTTTCAAAGCAAATGTCAATGTTTCTATTCCTCTAAATAGATAAAGAAAAAAATGAAGGTATGTGCCAGTTTGAACAAAGATTTTTCTCTGCCTTTATTCTGTTTGGTTTTGGGTGCATATTACGATTATATCCATCCCCAGATTTTTTTAAGATAAAAAAAAAAAATTCTTTATTTTAATGACAATATCTTGTATTTTTATTTATAAAATTACTTGTTCTTGATTCTAATATGTTTTTGTAATCGTGAAATCACTTTTTTTTATGTTGTAAAATATTTTTTTTGTTTAGATTTTGATTAATTTAAATTTAACATTAAATTATCTGTTTGACCTGAATGGACCTACAGTCAAGTTTTATTCTACACACAAAGACAAGTCAGGAGTTGAGTAGTCACTCGTCAAGTCCAGATTTTTAAACTGCTTGTCTTCCTGTTATTATCGCCTAGAGGTTGATTTGAAAAACTTGTTACATAAATGTAAAGAATATTTTTACACAATCTTGAACTTTTAAAATCTGTATGTAACCTTCTCTCACAGAGAATCAGGCTGAAAACAAACCAGGTATTATCACATGTTGATGTTCAGACCTTTAAAAAAATGCTCAGATTTTGTTTATTTTTTACTTAGTTCATGTTTTATGATAATTTTTTTAAAGAATACATGTTAAGTTTGTAGATTTAATAAAATATCAAAATACTTAAACAGCTTCTTTCAAAGAATGTATTTTGATTACCTAGTGAATATAAATATACTAATTTAAGTCAGGGGTTATATTTTTAAAAATGTTTTTAAAATACCAAACATGTGTAATTAAAAAGAAATAATTATTTATTAGAAAAATAGATGAATTTTGATGTTAAAAAATTTATGATTTCTCCCTTCTTGTGTTCATGTTTGGCAGTTGTTTATGTTAATCTCAATTATATGGGTGAGGGAGATCTTGATTTTTACTTTCTCATATATACGAAGTATAGAGAAAGTCTTGTAATCGTGCAAAAAAAAAATAGAGATTTTTTTACACCTCCCTGTGTTGGAAAAACATAGTTTTGCAATCTAGTCCATATGTCTGTGTGTGTGTATGTGTGTGTGTCTGTAAACACGATAACTTGAGTACCGTTACAGGTAGGTTGATGAAATTTCATACATAAGTATTATATCAAAATAGTAGATCTGTATCAACTTTGAGCGATTTCCGATAACCGGAAGTGGAATTTTATCTACTTTGAATTTTTCAAAAACCTATAACTTGAGTACCATTTCAGACGAGCCGGCCCGCGGCATAACATACGCCGCTATTTAGTTGTTTCTAATTTTCAATAATTCATAATTTGTGAATTCGACAGTACCAACGCTGACACTGAAAATATTTCTTTAAAACACTATAAGTAGCTCGTTAAGGACCATAACCCCCCCCCCTTCCTTCCCCCCCCCCCCCCTCCCCCCCTACGTTTAAAATTGTTGGCTCTGCTTGTAAACATTTAGAGTGAACACAGCTCACTAAAACCATGTAGGGGTGGGGAGGTAGGGAGAGCGTTTGCAGCTTGTTTCTAACGGCTCGAAGAAGAGAATTATATATATAGATAGATAAATGAAATTTCACATGTAAGTAAAAGATCTAATTCTCTACCTTCTATCAAATTTTGAGTAATTTCCGTTGACCGGAAGTAGTAATTTACACTATTTCCGATTTCTCAAAATACGCATGTGAATTTATAAAGTACTAATAATATTCTGCACCATTATGCACATTTCACTTGGCGTTCACTTGGTGTGCAATAGTTTTTTCTACGAGATTCTATTCTATTTTTAAAAGTTTAAGTATTTAAAATGGATTAAAAATCATGTCTATATCCCGAGTGGCCATTTTCTGTTGTTTTATATAAGAATATTCGAGAAAGGGTTCTAAATATAGGATTATTATTGAAAAGTAGATTACTTTCACTTAAAAATAAACCTTTCTAAATAGGAAAAATAATATATGATTTTAAAAAAAATTCAAATTAAAAACATATGTATATGTTTTAATATTGAAAAAAATAAACCATGCATAAACTTCTTTGTTCTCAAAAAAGAAAAAAATTTGGGGTAGGTTGATGTCATATTAAGATGTCATTTATTGAAGGCCCCCCCCCCCCCCCCAGTTGACTTATTTGTTGATGATATATTTGATGTTCCTATACATTTATTTTCTGGTAACATTGGTGCAAGATTGAATATATTTATTTAAATTATTTTAATAGATATGGAAAGAAGAAATACAACACGTATGTATTTGAGTTTTGTTAAGTCTGTGCTTGATTATCTTTTAGTGGATTCGTTTTTAAGTTTACCACTTTCAAATTTATGTGATTGTTCTTCTGGAACTTTCTTGACATGTTGTCAATTTTGATTTGAGTACTAATTGTAAGGGTGAGGGAGGTGAAATTCATTTATAAAGTATGATGTCATTTATTGATGACCCCCCCCCCCCCCCCCAGTTGACTTATTTGTTGATGATATATTTGATGTTCCTGTACATTTATAATCTGGTAATATTGGTTCAAGATTGAATATATTTATTTAAATTATTTTAACAGATATGGAAAGAAGAAATACAACATGTATGTAGTTGAGTTTTGTTAAGTCTGTGCTTGATTATCTTTTAGTGGATTCGTTTTTAAGTTTACCACTTTCAAATTTATGTGATTGTTCATCTGGAACTTTCTTGACATGTTTTCAATTTTGATTTGAGCACCAATTGTTATTGTCAATTGAATAACAAATTGTATTCATGGTATAGTGTTTACTGTCTTATCAGTACCTTAGTTTTTTACTATTCTATTTATATATAAAATTCAAACATTTTAAAGTGTTTTCATTGTTTGATACAAATTAATAAGTTACATGTTATTGTAAGTATTAAGTTGGTCTTGTAATACTTGATTTATTAGCCTCATTTCTCATGTTTTTTTACTGCTATAAAAAACATATTTATGGTGGACAAGCTACATGAATCTCCTCAAAATATTTATCAGCAGGCTTAGAACAAAATATTTCCCTTTATTATTTTGTATGAATTTATTTCTCTGGGCAAAGCTTAGTGCTGACCAAATTTTGTTTATTCATTCAATTATTTCTGTCTACAGCTACAGCGGGTGGTGCCAGTGTTCGAAGCTCAGCCAAACAACCCAGCAAGAAACGTAAGAATTTTATTTTGGTTCATACTTTCATGACGCTGCTTCGGTTATAAATTTGTCTATAGACTTGGGGAAAGTTGAGCAAATTATGAATAAGTTAAAGATTCTCTCAAAATTGTTATAATTTTCACTAAGATACATGTTTTTGTTACTCTAAAGTTTTATTTATAAACTTCTCTCCCTGTAATTTATGTCACTGAGACCACTTTGAACTGCAGAGTTTTTGTTGCACTCTCTTCACCAATTTTAAACTGCTAACGGTTCTGTAATATTTTTCAACTATAAAGTATAAAATTAATTTGAAAATTATCCAAAACTATAAAACAATTTATTTAAATGTATAAATGGTGCACTATTATTAATTACAGAAACATTTTTTCTATATTTTGCTGGTTAATGTTTCATTTTTATTATTTATAATAATATTGACAAAGGCGGAGGGACTGCATCTGCAGAAAAAACAGCAGGTACTAGCCCAACTACATTTCAGCTTAGTAACAAACAATTTTTTAAATTATAGCTGAATTATTTCTGGTCTTTGCTGTTGTAGTAATGTTAGCTACTTTAACACACAAAAAGTCAATATTTATTTTTACTTTCATTTTATGTGTCTTATAGTTTATCTGCTATTTTTACCATTCACACTCTAACAGAAATGATATATATATATATATATATATATATATATATATATATATATATATATATATATATATATATATATATATATATATATATATATATATATATATTAACATTGGAAAATACATTCATCAGTAATATTTTATTTTAGAATAATCAAACAAAAAATAAATTAGACTGACGCTTTACTTTACCGTCGATTGTGATGGCCTGAAAATGGAAATTTCTAAATTTACATAATTTAGTCACATTACTTCTGAGGAAAATAACTTTTCTATTTTGATTCACTAAAAGCAATTTTAAATTGTTTTGCAGCAAGAATGATCTAATAACAAAACTAATGCTATATTTATAATTAACTTAGGTAGCTGTTGAAACAAATACTAAAATAAAATAAAACAATTTTATAAAGAAATATTATATTTTGACCAATTAAAATATCAGCATTTAAAATATGTAGGATATGCTGACATAACTACTCAAACACAACAAGGCTGAAAGTTTAGATCAGTTTTGCATATATTGCTGTGTCTACAAAGTCTGAGCAGACTACAATATCACATTTTCAAAACAAATCTCAAATTAAATTCAATGCCTAGAAATATATTTTTATAATATTTAAAAACAATAAATACTTTTTTTTAAAGTTTTATGCATGTAAAAAAAATACCTTAGAAAAAAACATTTTTTTGTATAGAATAAATGTCTTAGAAAATAAAAATAAATTAGTCTAGATTTACATGTCGAAAAACTCTGTTAGAAAATGTTTATTTATTCTAGATCTATATACAACAATGCTTTTTTTTTTCTTCTGTAAACTTTAATATAACTCTAAAACTTTTGTATTTTACTTTCAAATTTTAGTACCACTCAATAACATTTTTTTAAAGAATCTATACTTTAGGTAGTTGGAAATACAATTTTGTGCTCATAATCACCTTATACAAGCCTAACTAAATTTCATTTTTTTCAGTTTTACTTAACGCTTACCTAATCTACCGTTAATCAAGTTTTTTAAAATAAAAATAAAACAACAGCCTTTCTATATTGCCTAGGCTTGGTCAGAGTTTAGAACTCTACATCTTTAAACAATATTTTAATCATGACTAATCATCACTTTTAAACTTTTTAAAACCTATTTGTTGTTATTTTATGTTATCAGTTATTTTAATTATTCTAATCGTCAAATAGTTTTAGATAATAAATTTAAGTGACCAGGCTTTGTAAGCCACTTTAAAATAGCAGCTGTGTTAAATGATCCTGTGTGAGAAGAAAAAATTTGAGCCTTTCACAGAAACTCTTGAAATAGATCATATTATTTGAACACTTTATGTTGCTTTAACAACTATTGTTTTTTTTTTAATCCTTTTGCCACCTGCTGTGATGTAAACAGAATCAAGCCACACTGACTTTGGTAATTAAATTTGTTTTAAAAAATATTTATATCATCATAAGGCATTTGAACTCAAAATGTCAACAGGTGAAATGAATGAGTGAAATGGTAGAATGGGAGAATGTAGTATTTACACAGGAACCATTGTTTGCTGCATTCATTCTTTACATTTACTATGTAACAATGTTGCTGCATTCATTCTTTACATTTACTGTGTAACAATATTGCTGCATTCATTGTTTACATTTACTTTGTGTTTTTAAAACAGCTGAGAGTGAGAAAATAGATTACCCCTGGACACTCAGGTAACTAAATTTATAAAAAAAAAATGTTTTAATTGTTTTGTTTAAATAATAAAATGGCTTTCATTTATTTTAGTTGATAGGCTACCATTATCTTTAACCAAGACATTTATCATACAACATATATTCTAATTTAGTTGCTGTAGATGTTACTAACATAAACTAAAACTTTTTATCTTTATGCTTTCTCTAAAATGATCATCTCCTATATTTTTGTCTACAGTACACTCTCCCAGTAGGTTACATTTCATACAATTTTATTGCTGTTGATTTTATGTTCTTCTTTCAGTTTTTTAAAACATTTATGACTTTTAAATTTTCTTTTATTGATAATTCATTTAAAAAAACATTGAACTCACTTCAAATATCTAAATACAGCTTTTGCTGTTATTAAATTATCTCGGCATATTTAACTAGCTTAGTAAAATATCTTTGTTGTATCTAAATGAACAGTTATAATTTTGTGGTAGTTTAATGAAATTTTATTTAGACAAATTAAATTTACTCTTATCAATCACAATTAGGCAATTAATCATTTGTTTTTATTTTACAGCACCGATACTGATGTGTACGTGAACATTTTAATTATTAACCTGTTCTTGAATTTTATTTAAACCTCTTTTAAAACCATGTTTCCCATACATTTAAATTATTTGTGTTTAGCTTCTTCATTTCATTCTAGCTTAGATATTTTTAATATCTTATTTCTGTTCAGTATTTTTTAAAGAAGCAGGTTTTGATTATTCGTAAGCATTCACATGTTTTTTTTTAAAGATTAAAAACTTACATCATTATTTTTAAAAATAAAAAATTTAGAAAAAAAAAAGTACTAGTCCAAGATCTAAGGTCGATTGCTGAGTTAGTTCTTTAAATAACTTTTAACACATTATTTGGATACAATTATATATTTGTTTTTATTAGTCATTAAAACTAATGAGATAATTTCCTTAATTTCAGCTCATACAGTCTTGAGTATGTCACGTTTACAATTAATTTCTATGTTGCTGTTTACACTTTATGGGAGTTGTTGTTGTGTAAAGATTTTGATAATAATTTGGTCACCTTAAACCAGCTCATTGAAATATTTGTAAAATATTGTCAAGTATACAATTTATTTCTAAACTGCAATAAATAACTTTCTAGATTTTTAAATACATGGATAGTTGGTAATGAGAATCAATCTAAATAGCTAGAGCAAGTTTTTTAAACAGTTGAGTAATCTATATGTGAGTTGTCAAAGAATTTTAAAAACAAATGATTACTCTCTTTTCAAACTTTCAGTCCTCAACTACTGTACAAGTATGCTTAGCCAGATTTTTTTGTTTACAATTTTGTTTTCTGTTTTTGAATTTATTTTTTCTGCAGTTCAGGATGTCCAAACTTTTGACCTTTGACCTTTTGTTTGCTTATCTTCAATTGGAAGATATGATTTATGCCCTCACCATTTTGTTTTAATGTACACATTCATTGTTATATTTTTGTATGTTTTCTTGGTTTTAATAAGGCAAATTTTTACAATTTTGAAATGAGGAAAGCACAGAAAAAAGTTAATAGATTCCCTTCTTCTAAGTTTATTTTTGCAGTGAAGTAAAAATGTGCATTCTTGTTTATCTAAACAAGTCATTTATAAAAACTTACTCTTTTAGTTGAAAATATTTGAAAAAATACATTAACAATAAAAATTATGAAAATTCGTCATTTAAAACTGTGGAATTTTAAGCTTACTAGAATCATAGTCAGAAGTTCAAGTATTTTTTGTTTAATACAATGATATATTTTTCATGGTTTCTTTAATTATCCTGTTGAAAACTGTTCAGTTGTAGTTGTGATCATAGTGAAAATTTCCTTTCCTTTAAACAGTGTTTTCAGGTTTTGAAATTATTTTTATAAGTAATTTTTAGATTTTAATATTTTTAAATATAGTTTAAAAATTGATATATTAAACAATAATTAGTTTGTAAAAAAACATCCTAAACATTTTTAGATAAATAATCCTCTGAATAATAACTTGCAATAGATTTGTTTAAAGTAGAGCTTAAAGTAGTGGGTTGTGGTGACATCTTATTTCATCTGTTAACAGCAATGTGTGCTTGACCTTTACTGCCTTATAATGAAGGTCAATGGCAACACTGTTATCCCACAATGCCCTGGTAGCCATAAAACTAAATTCATTGTTCTATAGACCCAATGCTTTGTATCCGATTCTCCTGGTGTAACATAGGACCCTTCTCATGTAGTACATAACCCATCGATTTTTCAAATAAACAAAATCTCAAGAACTAATGTGATGCTGTCTCCTAAGATAATGCTTTCAATCTGATACAGAGAACCAACCTTAGAAGAACAAGTTGCCTCGGTGAAGATTCAGAAAACATGGCGTGGTTTTTTGGTGCGCAAGATCAGAGAAGCAAGAAAAGCAGGTAAGTCCCAGTTGTCATCACTCCAATAAAGTTGTTGTGATCAACTCTCTAACATTGTAAACTAAATCTCATGCAGTTTTTAGAAAGGGGGAACGACACATTCATTCCCATGTAGTTTTACATATGACAAATCACAAACTTATTGATATAACGTCACTTGTAAATAATTTATTATTAGGAACCGAAGAGAATAGCAAAGTCTATGACACTTTGAGCAAATGTTGGCCATTTATTGAAGCAAATGCTGAAGAGAATGGCCTGTTTTTATTAAGGTATTTGATTTCTGTTTGATTATCTAATAATTAATTCTACTTTGTGGTTTCATGAATTAAATACCACAGCACATTTTACAATGTATTCTATTTCTGATTTCCATTCTAGGGAGATGTTCAAGAAATGCCCGGATATAATGCCTCACTATCCGTTCTATAAAGATGAGTGGAACAGGATAGCCTACGCGGACTACAAAGGAACATTTCCCGACCAGCCGTCCATGAATTGGTTCATTGTTTTCAGGTCAGTCAAGGCTCCCAGGTTTGATTAAATGCACAACTTTATTTGTAAACTATATGCCATTTTTGAAAATGATTACTTTTTTAAATGTGTTTTTTTTTAAAATACAAAAATGTTTACTTTTATTCATTAATATTTCTGTCTTGTTTTTATACTATAAAGCAGACATATTAGCTTTATTGTACAGAATCTGTTGTGTCACATTTAATATAGAAAGTGACATGTTCCACGGAGATATATTCCATGTTTGATATAGAGAGTGACCTTGTTCCACAGAGATATATTCCATGTAAAAGAAGAAATGCTGGTGGTACCTAAACTATACGTCCCCATAAACACTTGTATGTTACGTGTCATAAATAATGACACGTATGAGGAAATCCCCAGAGTTTTTCAGAAAACTGCCCCATACATTTACAAGAAAAACAAGGTATAAACTCATTTTTTAATTTAATAATAACATCATAAATTTTAAAATATTTTTCTTTGTCTTACTGAACTAAAAAAAATTTATATTTTTATCGCCATATAATAAATATGAACAAAATTTAAGACAAGTGATTTGAATTATGAATCAACACTGGTAATTATTCCCTCCTGCAGAAAGGCTACTCTTTTGTAGCAGAGGCAAGAACTGTGGAGCAACCTCTACAGTCCAACAGCTGGCGCATGCGTCTGATTGGTTCAAATAGTCCGCTGCCTGCGCCAGTGACATCAGAGGTGACCTGTAACTTTGTTACAAAAGAAATCAAAGACTTTTACATCCCTAACACAAACAACATCATCTTCAGGTCAGTATTAACTGGGACAAACAACATCACATCCCTAACACAAACAACATCACATCCCTAACACAAACAACATCACATCCCTAACACAAACAACATCACATCCCTAACACAAACAACATCACATCCCTAACACAAACAACATCACATCCCTAACACAAACAACATCACATCCCTAACACAAACAACATCACATCCCTAACACAAACAACATCACATCCCTAACACAAACAACATCACATCCCTAACACAAACAACATCATCTTCAGGTCAGTACTGGCTCAAACGACAAAATCTTTTCTTTTTAAGAAGAAAAATTTTCTTGTACTGAAAAACAAAATGAGAAAATGTTTAGAAACATCAATACATTTGTCTAAATGTCTTTTTGAATAAACCGAATCTCACCAGTTTCACATGTGCATTTAAATGATTAAATCATTTGACTGACACACTGAACCCCTGAGGTTTCATCAAACCCAGATTATGAACATATGAACTAGATGATCCATGCTATTGGTTGGGAGCTGGATAATTTTCAAGAAATCACTTTAGAAAAATAACCTCAAAACAATTACTAATTTCAAACAATCAGTGATAAAATGGATATCATCAACTCTGGTAAACTACTGATTTCAGACAATCAGAGATAAAATGGACCTAATTAACAATGGTCAACTAATGATTTCAGACAATCAGTGAAGACAGTGGACGACCATTTTGTCAGCCTGCAGGTCAGCACGTCCAAGCGTGACGTCTACATCAAGCTGTCCATTTTTGACTTTGACGAGGAGGTCATCAGTGCAGTGGGCAAAGGTCATGTGGTCATCCCTGCCTTCATGTTTCAAAAGTCCTACTCACTGGAGGATGAGACCAGGAGGTCAAGCTCTAGAGCATGTAAGTCCTCTCCTGTGTTGTGTTAGTCCTCTCCTTGTTGTGTTAGTCCTCTCCTGTGGTATGTATGTCCTCTCCTGTGTTGTGTTAGTCCTCTACTATAACATGTAAGTCTCCTATTATGTTAGTTAAGTCCTCTTGTTTGTTAGTTAAGTCCATATGTCCTCTCTAGTTTAGCTTAAACAGGAGTTACATTGTTATTTGTATGCTCATGTTTTCAAAGAGGAAGAAAGGCCAAAAGGATTGGACTTAGACCATTTTTTTATGTGGACATTTTGTCAGGCTATGATTGGAAATGTTGCTTGAGCAATACATAACCTTTAACACCCTTGAGTCATAGAGCAATAGATAACCTTTAACACCCTTGAGTCATAGAGCAATATATAACCTTTAACACCCTTTAGTCATAGAGCAATATATAACCTTTAACACCCTTGAGTCTTAGAGCAATAGATAACCTTTAACACCCTTGAGTCATAGAGCAATAGATAACCTTTAACACCCTAGAGTCAAAGAGCAATAGATAACCTTTAACAACCTTGAGTCATAGAGCAATAGATAACCTTTAACACCCTTGAGTCATAGATAACCATTAGAGTAATGGTTTTAAGAAAGAGTAATAGATAACCATTACATAAATAGTTATAACAAAGAGTCAAGGTTAGGCATATAAATACAATTCAAAGTGTCATAGATTTAGATAACCCATAATAACACTTAACAAAGAGTCATAAATAACCCTTATAATAATGGTTTAACAAAGAGATAACTCTTATATAATTGCTTTAAAGTGTATAGTGTACCAGAAGACCTAAATGAAAAATTGTTCCAAGGTAATTTGTTGATTGTGTTTTTTTACAGCTGTTTTGTTCCATTCACATTTTACTTTATCTTTTTGTATTCAATGTTCAACATACAAAAATCAGCGAATTATCTTTATGTATTCAATGTTCAACATACAAAAATCAGCGAATTATCTTTTTGTATTCAATGTTCAACATACAAAAATCAGTGAATCAGTGAATTATCTTTTTGTATTCAATGTTCAACATACAAAAATCAACAGCTATTTACTCAATTTGGGATGTGTTACCAAAAGCTTTTTTTGTTGTTAGAAAATCAATAATTAGCTGTTCTGTAAACTTGTGTAGACAGTTATTGATGTTGATAAAGAGGGTTATAAAATACAAGATTAGCTACACGTACATTGATGAAAATGTGTTTGAATTAGGGCCAGTCAAATAATTAAACATATCAATAATTAAACATATCACAGTTTTCATCTAGTTTTATTGTTTTTACATTGAATTTAAACTGATTTTAAAAATGATTTGGTAAATAAAGTTATTTATATTATTATATTAGATATTGATTACTAATATAATACTTATAGAAGTAAACAAATTTTTATTCAGCTAAATTAAATCAAATAGGCCTATCTTTATATATGTATATATATATATATATATATATATATATATATATATATATATACACACATTTATCTTATATATTGTATCTTTTGTTAGCGGTCAAGACAACGTCACAAGTTGGGCAGTCTAAAGCTGAGAAAACTACCTCCAAACATAAAAGAATGGAGTCAATAGTTCCTATTGACCCACCCCCACCCTCTGTGAGTCTCCTCTTTAAACAATGGAAGTAACAAAATACAACAGACATCTGATAGTGGTCAGGGTAGATGAAGTAGAGTTAATGATAATGCAGCAGTAGAATGTAATAAGCATGTGTAAGCTAGCTGATCCCAGACAGGTGTAAGGTACCAATTTGGGCTGGGGAACTCTGGGATGCCCTAGAAACTTTAAAATACTGTAGCTTTAGTATGTTGTCTTAAAACTGCTAACCTTGTGCCTTTTACAGAGGAGCAGCGCTAAATCGGATGTGGAGCCACCAGAAAAACCAGAAGAGGGCAAGGTATGTCCATGTTGCACTAGATTCAGTGGTGAAAACAGTTCCACATCTTGTATCTCTACACTTCAATGTCTGTGTCTGTCTGTGTGGCCTTTCAGCCACTTAATTATTGTCTGTTTGTGTGTCGGTCTAGCCCCAGAAGTACACCATCCAGGCCACTAAACTTTTTTCTGTCTGTCTGTCTAGCCACTAAACTGTTGTCTGTCTGTCTGTCTAGCCCCACAAGTACACCATCCAGGCCACTGATCTATTGTCTGTCTGTCTGTCTAGCCAGTAAACTGTTGTCTGTTTGTCAGTCTAGTCACTAAACTTTTGTCTGTCTGTCTAGCCACTAAACTTTTGTCTGTCTGTCTAGCCCCACAAGTACACCATCCAGGCCACAGTCCTACAGAACAGCTGGCCCCTCTCTGAGAGTGGATGGAGACATGTCCAGATGCTGTCTGTCTAGTCACTAAACTTTTGTCTGTCTGTCTAGCCCCACAAGTACACCATCCAGGCCACAGTCCTACAGAACAGCTGGCCCCTCTCTGAGAGTGGATGGAGACATGTCCAGATGCTGAAAGAAATGGAAAAAAATGAACTAAAAGGTCAGCTGGTTTTATTTTTCTAATGTTTCACATCACACACTTATTTAATAGGGGTTGCCAAGCTAGAACTTGCACCTTTAATGTGCTAGAAGTTGCATCTTTGAGGTGCTAGAAGTTGCACCTGTGATGTGCTAGAAGTTGCACCTGTGATGTGCTATAATAAGTTGCACCTTTGAGGTGCTAGAAGATGCACCTGTGTTGTAGAGGAATATGCATCTATTATGTAACAGTGATATGTCTGAAAGCATCTGTGATGTGCAGACTAGTCCTACAAGACTTATTAGGCAGAAAATTTTAATATAAATATAAAATATCAATATCATTATGAGATATTTGTGAAGGATTCTAAAAAAATATTTGTGATTTATTGGCTGTTCCTTCATCAGATGTTGGAAACATTAAGGGCTTGTGTTTTATGTTGAAGATTTGTTTGTAGATAGTCTGACCAATGAGAACAGTTCTGGACACAGTAGTGTTTAAACACAATGGACTGATAAAATCTCAAGATCTGTTGCAACAACTTTGTTAATGGACAGAATCTCTAAAAAAAAGTAATGTTAACTGTAATATTGGAGGGAATTTCCTGCAATCTATATATATAATTCTCTTCTGGGAGACGCTAGAAAACAAGCTGTAAGCGCGCTCCCTACCACCCCACCCCTACATGGTCTGGTGAGCTGTGCTTCACGCTAAATGTTTACAATCATAAAGCCGGGTTTAGTGACGGCTACTAGGGGCAGATAATTTAGTTTGAAACTATTTTAAACTTAGGGGAGGTAACTAAGAGGAGGCTGCTTTTACCGGGGGGGGGTGTAGGGTAGGGGTTGGGGGAAAGGAGGGTGGGGGTAGTATTGTCCTTAACGACCTACTGATAGTGTTTTAAAGCAAATATTTTCAGTGGCAGCATTGGTACTGTCGAATTCACAAATTATGAATTACTGAAAAGTAGAAAAAACAACAACTAAATAGCGGCGTATGATACGCCGCGGGTCGGCTCATACAACTAAATATTACAATTCAACATGTCAGGCACCCTTTGGTCAGCTTACTGATTTCAGCCTGCTTTTCTTTTTGGATTTGCTTCCATAGCCTTTGTCCAACCAAGAACAAACTTCAAGGCAGCAGTTGTTTGATTTTGGAGTTATCTCTCCTAGACTAGTTGTTGTCCCCAACTTTCGAACCTTATCTGCCCGGGGGTTTGAACTCAGGACTTTTCAATTTAGAAACCATGTGCTTTCCCACTCGACCATGCTGATCCCTGATGTAGCTAAAAATAGTCATCTAATTTCTTGTAAGATATTTTCAGCATGAAAAACCAACCTGATAGAAATCAATTCATTTATTTAAATTTTTTTTCTCTGTTATCAGTTACAAACAAAGAACGTGAGCCTTCTCCGCCACCTAAAGTGGAAAAAGCTGTTGCTAAAGCCAAGTCTAAACCTGTGGTGGGCAAGGAAAAGGGGGTGAAAGAAAAAAGTCTGAGTCAAGCACAGATCTCTGAGATCCGGTTGTCCAGACCTCCCTCTCAAAACTTTGACATGACTAAAGCTCATTGGATCTTACGAGTGGTCAGCGATGCTGGTGTAGGGGTCAGTTCAGTTTTTTTACTGCTGGAATTGATAGAGAATAAGAACATTGTTTAACCTAACATGACTTAGCACAAGAACATGTTTTCAAATTAAGTATCAACATTTAGTTTTGTATTCTGACATTACGTAAATCAGGCAATGAATTTTTATATTATTTTGACAGAATTTAGTTTTGCTTTTTGACATTAAGTAAATCATGTGATAAAATAGAGCTATATGTTCTGACATTGAATAAACCACTAAAATAGAGCTGTATTTCTGCAGGATGATATTGAAATCAAGAAGGACACTGAGAGAGCAGATGAGATTCGAGCAATCAAGAAAGCTTGGGAAGAAGCTGAACCAGGCCGTGCTGCCAAGGTATGATGTTGGAAGTTGTACCATCTTTATTGTAAAAGTATTGACTTCAATTCTAAAACAAACGTGATGTTTAAAATGTATAGAAAAAAGGTTGATGTACAAATTGAGCAATAACTGACCAGGAATAAAGTTTTATTTATTGATTAGAGAATACTTAATTACTGCATCAGACGCATGCAGAAAGATGGGACTTCATACAAGATGGGGCTATTTATCTGAAATCATAATATTTGCTGAGAATTTGGGGATCATTTCCATCAAACTTTTAAATTACATGTTCCCAGTAAACAAGCAAAGTGTTTGCCTATAAATAGGACATTGGTTAGCTTAAAGTAAACAACAAATCTGACAACAAATTTCCAAACTGTCAAAATCCCACCCTTAAACAAACAAAGATGACTTTCCACACTGTTGTGCTTTGTAAGGCCTACTGATGTACCTTGTAGGACCCACTAAAACAACCCCACTTCCTCACTGATGTACGTTATACGGCCTACTAAAACAACCCCTCTTCTCACTGATGTACGTTATACGACCTACTAAAACAAAGCTTACATTCCCCAGGCCTTACAGGCGCGGCTGATGTACCTCAACACTCACGCAACCAAGATGGCGCCATCAGCAGACCTGATGGAATCTGTCGTACAGACCCAGGCCAGTGAATCTGGAACCACTGTCCCTGAGAATGAGAGGATGACCCCTGTAAGCCCAGCATCCCCAGAGCAGCAGTATGAGCCCGAGTCAATTTTGTCGCTTGAGCCCCCCATCCCCGCCCACCCCAAAGAGTTTGTGGAGCCCCTGGACTTGACACCATTCATAAGGTTGTCTTTCCTTGTTAACATTATAAGCTTAATTAACTTTCCTTGTGAATATTTATAAAGTTGTCTTTCCTTATTAACATTATAAGCTTAATTAACTTTCCTTGTGAATATTTATAAAGTTGTCTTTCCTTATTAACATTATAAGCTTAATTAACTTTCCTTGTGAACATTTATAAAGTTGTCTTTCCTTGTTAACATTATAAGCTTAATTAACTTTCCTTGTTAACATTATAAGCTTAATTAACTTTCCTTGTTAACATTATAAGCTTAATTAATTTTCCTTGTTAACATTATAAGCTTAATTAACTTTCCTTGTTAACATTTATAAGCTTAATTAACTTTCCTTGTTAACATTATAAGCTTAATTAACTTTCCTTGTTAACATTATAAGCTTAATTAACTTTCCTTGTTAACATTATAAGCTTAATTAACTTACCTTGTGAACATTTATAAAGTTGTCTTTCCTTATTAACATTATAAGTTTAATTAACTTTCCTTGGAACATTAATAAAGTTGTCTTTCCTTGTTAACATTATAAGATTAATTGACTTTCCTTGTGAACATTTTTAAGGTTGTCCTTCCCTGTTTATATTTTTTACAAGGTTGTCTTTCCTTATTAACAATTATAAGATTATCTTCCCTTGTTAACATTTATAGTGTTGTCTTTCCCTATTTATATTAATTACAAGGTTGTCTTTTCTTGTTAGCAACATTTAAAAAGTTGTGTTTTGTTCATGTTTTTTAAGGCTCACATGATTTAGAGTTTTACATTTATACTTGACCGTAGTTCACTTTCTTTTGTAAGTGTATTGTTGATGTTTACAAGTTATGTTCGTGGCAATAGTTCAATAGTTGAATGTTTCACATGTAATGTTTGCGTCCACACTTCACTTATGTTTATGCTAGCTAAAACTTGCCTATCACACCAGGAAAGCCCAGGGTGAGCCCAAGTATTTGGACGAGGCTGAGAAACAAAAAGTTCTAGAACAGCGCCAACAGCAATTTGCTGAGTACAAGGCGGAGCGAGAGAAGGTGGAGCAGTGGAGGGAGATGGACAGACAGAACAGGAACAAGGCCAAGTTGATGCAGCTTAAACAATGCCAGACACTGCAGGTTGGTGCCTGCTTTACTTGGTGGGGGGGGGATGTGGGGGTGGGGGACAGAGAGAACAGGAACAAGGCCAAGTTGATGCAGCTTAAACAATGCCAGGCACTGCAGGTTGGTGCTTGCTTTAGTTGGTGGGGGGGGGGGATGTGGGGGTGGGGGACAGAGAGAACAGGAACAAGGCCAAGTTGATGCAGCTTAAACAATGCCAGGCACTGCAGGTTGGTGCTTGCTTTAGTTGGTGGGGGGGGGGATGTGGGGGTGGGGGACAGAGAGAACAGGAACAAGGCCAAGTTGATGCAGCTTAAACAATGCCAGGCACTGCAGGTTGGTGCTTGCTTTAGTTGGTGGGGGGGATGTGGGGGTGGGGGACAGAGAGAACAGGAACAAGGCCAAGTTGATGCAGCTTAAACAATGCCAGGCACTGCAGGTTGGTGCTTGCTTTAGTTGGTGGGGGGGATGTGGGGGTGGGGGACAGAGAGAACAGGAACAAGGCCAAGTTGATGCAGCTTAAACAATGCCAGGCACTGCAGGTTGGTGCTTGCTTTAGTTGGTGGGGGGGGGGATGTGGGGGTGGGGGACAGAGAGAACAGGAACAAGGCCAAGTTGATGCAGCTTAAACAATGCCAGGCACTGCAGGTTGGTGCTTGCTTTGCTTGGGGGGGGGGGGGAACAGTGCAGGTCAGGGCATGGTTTACTTGGTGGGGGGTGGGGGGGATGTGGGGGTACAGTGTAAATCAATGCATGTTTGTACATGGTTGGCTTGGTGGTTCTTGGAGGGCGGGGTAAAGGGCTAGAAAATCAATGGCGTGGCACTAAATATCTGGCATAACTTTTAAAACATGTTGCATGACTTTTAAAACATGTTGCATGACTTTTAAAACATGTTGCATGACTTTTAAAACATGTTGCATGACTTTTAAAACATGTTGCATGACTTTTAAGACATGTTGCATGACTTTTAAAACATGTTGCATGACTTTTAAAACATGTTGCATGACTTTTAAAACATGTTGCATGACTTTTAAAACATGTTGCATGACTTTTAAAAAATGTTGCAAGACTTTTAAAAAATGTTGCAAGACTTTCAAAACATGTTGCATGACTTTTAAAAAATGTTGCAAGGCTTTTAAAAAATGTTGCAAGACTTTCAAAACATTTTGCATGACCTTTAAGACATATTGGATGACTAATAAAACGTGTGGTATGAAGTAAACACTTATTGCACAATTTAGTACTTAAAATATATAGCATGATTTAAAAAAGTATGAAACAATTGTCAAAATGTCGTATGATTTTTGGCGGCTTGACTTAAGCATGGCTTAAATGTAATGGAGGTTGACTTAAGACTTTAAAGCATGCTGTCTAGCATGCACTTTTAGGTACAGTACTTGAATCTTAATGCAAAGTTGGTTAGGACTAAAAGTTTCACCTTTTTTTTTTTTACTGTAACCACTTTTTGAAACCATTATTTTTACTCTAACCACTTTTGGACTAACCACCAGTTGAGCACCTCTTGTTGACTGTAACCTGTTCTCATTTCTCTCAATGTCCCATGCAGCAGGCAGTGGATAGGTATCGCGCTGCATATTTCTCAGCGTTAGTTAGCTACAGGCGCAAAAAGCTTATGACTTCTTCCTTGTTTTGTGACTTTGACTCCTCTGAGTCAGCTTATTCTATTCATGACTCAGAGCTGGAAGATTGCTAGTCTATGTTTCGATGTTATCAAAATTGTTTTGTTTCATATATTTATATTTGTCTCAGTGTAAATTTTTGTTTTTAAATTTTGGAAAAGGTATTCTAATTATTATAGACCATATTTGAAGTTCAGCACATTTAATTACTCAGTCAGTAAAAACAACAACAAAAATGTCAATATTTTGTTTACTATTATTCCTAGTCAAAAATATAAAAAAAACCACAGCAATTTATTTATTCCATGAAAATAGACACTAGCTTTGTTTCATGTGCCTTTAATATTCTCCATGATCATGTAGATAGATTGTATTGTATTTAATTGTTGTTTCATCATTAGCCTGTAATTCTGTTGTTCATATAGCTAGTCATACACTATTTGTGTAGGTAGTCTTCCATTGATTTCCCCCCCCCCCCCCCCCCCCCCACCTCCCACATTATTTCTAGCTAGGGCCTAGAGGGCATTTTAAAGATATTATGGTATTTACATGCACTCACAGCAGATTGTTTAAACCAATCAAATGTTATGGGTAACAATGGTTCGGAAGGTTGGTTGGATGCAGTGTTTCTTCCAGACTTTTTTCTCCGGGGGGGGGGGGGGGGGGGGGGGCACTTGAAATTTTTGGGGGGCAGTAGACTTTCTTCGGGGGGGGGGGGGGGGGCGCGGACACTGTTAAAAGTATATATTTTCTATATAGATTATATAAATTTCATTTCGTTCGGGGGGGGGGGGGGGGGGGGGGAAAGATGCCTGGAAGAAACTGGTTGGATGGCCTCTTTGTCAGTTTATTTTTATAGCTTCTTGCAAAATATTAATCTGATTTTTCTACAATATCAGTTTTAAGTTTAGATTAATCTCCCTTACTTATTTGTTATGATATCCTGTTGGGGTGTTCAATAATATAAAGAATCAAGTAATCCAGAGACTAAAAAATTGAATTAGCCTGATGTTGGAAAGTTTTCATTGGTGAAGTTATTAAACAAAAATATTTCCATGAAACTGTGTGAAAGCATAAATAACTTGTTGAAGTTATTCTGTTTGTACTCAAGTTAAAACAAACACAAGAAAAGAATTTTGACCTATTTTTTTCAAGACATTAGGTAACACTAACTTAACATTTAGCTAAACAAATAAAACTAGACCATACTTAGGTTTATTTTTGAATAACAGTTTCAGTTCTTGTTGCCCAAATAAATGGTGGTATATTTAAAAACAGCATAAGAAAGTGAAAGTTTAATGTCATTGTCTGAAAAGTTCCAAAGTGTCAAGTCATTTTCCAACTTGTAATTTTTACCTTTTCTCCCTAATAAATTTATGGTCTGCCATTGTCGTGGCAATGCTTGAAATCTACTACAGCTGTTACCTTGGCAATGTTTGAAGTCTGCTACACTTGTAGACAGGCAATGTTTGAAATCTGCTACACTTGTAGACAGGCAATGTTTGAAATCTGCTACACTTGTAGACAGGCAATGTTTGAAATCTGCTACACTTGTAGACAGGCAATATTTGAAATCTGCTACACTTGTAGACAGGCAATGTTTGAAATCTGCTACACTTGTAGACAGGCAATGTTTGAAATCTGCTACACTTGTAGACAGGCAATGTTTGAAATCTGCTACACTTGTAGACAGGCAATGTTTGAAATCTGCTACACTTGTAGACAGGCAATGTTTGAAATCTGCTACACTTGTAGACAGGCAATGTTTGAAATCTGCTACACTTGTAGACAGGCAATGTTTGAAATCTGCTACACTTGTAGACAGGCAATGTTTGAAATCTGCTACACTTGTAGACAGGCAATGTTTGAAATCTGCTACACTTGTAGACAGGCAATTTTTGAAGTCTGTTGGAGAACTGGCCCTTATCGTAGTATGCTGTAGTTGTAGACTGGGCAATGTTTTATTTTATTTAAAGAATGCCATAGACGAAGCCAGAGCACAGATCAACACAGCGCGGGAAGCGGTGCGTCAAAAATTTATCGAGGCCAAACTTTTGGAGGAGATGAGGTTGGAACAGGAGAGGGCAGAGGCCTTATTGAAGGCAGAGATAGAAAAACCTGTTAAACCCAAACCAGCAACAAAGAAATCCAAATGATTCCGATTTCCCTGTTTGTAGATTGTGTACCAATTGTCAATGTTACTTCTATATAAGATAAAAAATAAATATATCAATCAGAATTGCGGGCTGCTGTTATCCTTCAAGTCTCCTCCCAGTTTTATTGGTTGTTCATTCTAAATTTGGATCGATGTATTGGTTCATGCAATGTTTGATTTAGTTTTGAGTTTATTGACGATGCAGTTTTGTTTCTTTGCTTCATTAAAAAATGTGTTTTTTCTTTGGTTTATGCAAAATTTATTGTTTTTCTTAATTGAATATGTGGTTTAGTTTATTTGGTTCATCAACAAAGTGGTTTTGTTTATTAGGTTCATTAAATTTGTTTCTTCTGTTGGTTAACATTATGGCTTAGTTTCTTTAATTCAGTGAAAATATTGTTCTGTTTCTTTGGTTCAGTGAAAATATTGTTCAGTTTCTTTGGTTTCATCCTCTCAAAATATTTTCTTTTGTGTCCAATAATTAAGTAAGCTATTCTTTTAAGTTTTGTTAAAGCAGGTTACTTTTAACTATTTGGGAATAGAGATATTACTTTTGCCCCTACATTTTGAGTTGTATGGGTCAACCATTTTTTAAACTTTTTAGTAGAACTGTTGTAACGTGTCTTTCCTTCTGGTTTTTTTTTTTCACCTATTGAAATGAAATTCAATTTCTTTTTTTAAATTACTTCACATATTTTGTTGCATGTGTTTATTTTGTTTCCTAATTTGCTTTATTATGTGACTGACCTTTTTTGTTTGACCCATGAACTCTGACCTCTAGGCAGCAGTGGATGCTGCTAGAGAGAGGATCAACATCCCCAGAGAGGCCATCAGACAGAAGTTTCTAGACGCCGAGAAGCTTCGCCTCGAAGAAATAGAAAGGCAGAACGCTGCACTCAAGGCAGAACAGGATGCTAAAGCTCCTAAAGGTGGGAAAAAGAGTGGGAAAAAAAGTGGGAAAAAGTAGAGAGCTAAGAAGCATCCTTTGACCAAGTAGACCTTTGACCTTTTTTTACATTAATAACTTTGATATAAAGCTGTGATCTAAAGTTGCCTTAAGTGTGTTAAATATCTTTGTATAAATATGACACCTGCTGTTATAGAATCTTTTTGACATGCAACATAAAAGAGTGGTGATAACCCAAGACTTATCTCCCTTGTTGTTTCAATATATGTATCCTTAACATGTTGCATTTCTAGCAGAAAATGCAAAGAGAAGCAAATTGATAATTTTTAAATTATTGTTTTAGAATACAAAATTGTACAAAGGTATTACTGTTATAGATATACATAATTGTAGCAATGAATTACTGTTAAATGCTAGTTATTGTTAAAATGTATAAACTAGGTTTTAAGGAATTATACTACACACAAAATGCCAAATTATAATCTGTGAAAATTTATTAACAAGGTTTTACTGAATTCTATACTACACACCAGTAAAGGTGACCGGTTAGTTTTGGATATTATACAATTGTAATGCCAAATTATAATCTGTGATATTTCCAGTTTTTATGTTTTTTAAAGTGAAATAAAATATAAACCAAGTTTGCTTGTTCTTGAGGGGCTGCTCTACTGTTTAGAAAAAATAAATTCATTAAATTTGTGGAACAGAAAAATGTCAAACTCAAAATTAAAAACACAAGGAATAGCCTTGAAAGGGTACATTTTTTTTAATATATTTGATCCAAGAATAAACAGGTTTTTGTTTTGATCTTATATTTACATGCAACTTCATTGTATACTGGCAGAGTCCAGCTGTAATGGATTAACATAGTGATTGTCTATGGAACAACAAACATATCTATGTCTGACATCATTTAGCTAGCTCATCATTTGACACAGCTTTACACAACACACCCCACCAACTGACAAAATACACTGGTCAACACATACACCACACCAACTGACAAAATACACATAACAAAGTCTACAGGCTGTATCTCAAGCCATTAACATGAAAGCCATTAAACATGCCATTTATGAACATGTCATACTGAATGTAACACACAGACATCACAACCTATTCCATTCATAAGCATATTGAAAACATACACAGAGCCCATATAAATAACACAGTAGGTATGAGTTACAGAATACATCCACCCACCCATCCATGTAAAATATTATTCATGTTTACTTAAGAGCTGCTTGCCCCAACTATATGGAATGACAAGTTAAGACAACCCACTGAAAACATTTATCCCAATAGATTATTCTACAATTTTATTTTAAACAAAAAAAAAAACAACAACTTTGCTCTCATTGATCAGGGGAAGTAAGTGTGGGTGAGGTCATGAACTACACCACACCTTAGTAATACAGGAAGCAGAGAACAGTGCTGAGTAAAGGGGGTTACAGAGAGATCTTAACAAGCTGCAACAAAAAGTAAAGTGAAACTAAAAACTTCAAAACTACTTCATGAACAAATAGCTAATGTTTTTTTTTAAATGACAGCAATATTAAAATTTTAATTTCATAAAGGAGGTGATAAATAGAAACAACCTATATTAATGTTAAAAAATATTCTTTATTTCAAAATATCCCATTTAAACCAAAAAAATAACATCCACAAAAACATTTAACAAAACTTCAACATAGAAATGTATAAAAATCTGGCTAGTTTCACTATCAAAATTGAACTAGTGTTAGTTACAGTCACAAGTCTCCAAAAGATGTCTGTGTGCTGGCACTGCGTCTAATACTGACAGTAGTAGTCTGGGTGGCTATGCTGCTGTGTGCTAGACTGGTTGGGTGGAGTCGGGCCAACGACTCAAATCCACTTGCTCTTGGCTTGGGAGAATCACGTTCATGGACCTTTCTTGAGCTGTAGAGCAAGTGTTTGTTGATGATTTACCCGTCTACTTAGCTATGTGCTCTCATTGCACGAGGCAGACATTTAGAAAATGAAAACAAAAATGACTTCTTAAAGGTCATAAACCAGAGGTTTCCCATGTAGTGCTATGGGGTGTGAGGTCTACTGCTAAGTGATGTGTGGACTATGTAGAAAATGTATGGGTCATTTGTCTGGCTGAGTTTTTCCTATCATTCTTAGTTCAAAATGTATTTGAACACGGATTGTTCTTTTAAATGCAAACATTTTGGGTACAATAATATACTCGGCAGTCGTGTAAGCGCTAAATCAAAACATTTTTCTTGTAGAGGGGGAGGTGCCAAAATGTTTTTGGTTCCCAGGAGATGTGCAGTGACATACAAAGTTTGTAAACCAATGTCTTAAGTAAAGATCTGATCTAGGGCCACCAGCTTTGATGCCACTACTGACATAAAACAGATCAAATCTTCAACTGACCAGTTCAACATATCTCTAGTTTTTCTTTTTCAAAAAAGACCTCTGGTTTAAAATACAAAACCAGCTGAGCCAAGTTCAACAAAAAAATCACACGTATAACAACTCACCCTGGACGGCAGAAATGCAGGTCTCCTTTATTGGTGCCATACACCATGCCCTGACCCACCCCAGGCAGCCATCTGGCAGAGTTGACGCTGACATGACTTCTGCTGTCCTGGTTACATGGGTGGAACAGGTCTGTCACATGCTGCAAGTACAAGAGTACATTACAGTCTAGTTAAAGCTACATGTGTGACAAAATATCTAACACAGAAGTGTGGGACAGGAGACAACAAATCCCAGTGGAGCAAGAAGAAAAGAAGGTGGAGATGGATAGTGCATGTTGAGGCAACTGGCAACAAGTATTACCAGACAAGAAAGAGCATGAAATCCACAAGGATCAAGAAATAAGAGGGAGACCCAAAATTATTTAGCTTACAGATATTTAAATAGACATGAAAGCTATTGGAAAGTGTTGAAAGAAATGAAACAAATATAAAAGGACAAAAAAGCAGAGGTAATAATCTGTGCTCTAGTAGTAGTGAAAAAGGTGAGGTAGAAGAGGTAAAGCCACAAACATGGTTAATCAAAATTTACTAGTTTAATTCAACTTTAGCTGTCTTTAAAAAATCTTCAACAAATAAATCCCATCAACCCATCCCCAGCCCAACATGATAGGGTTGAGACACTTGTAAAAAAACTAAATCCCATCAACCTATCCCCAGCCCAAAATGATGGGGATGAGACACTTGTAAACAAATCCCATCAACCTATCCCCAGCCCAACATGATGGGGTTGAGACACTTGTAAAAAACTAAATCCCTTCAACCCATCCCCAGCCCAACATGATGGGGTTGAGACACTTGTAAAAAACTAAATCCCTTCAACCCATCCCCAGCCCAACATGATGTGGTTGAGACACTTGTAAAAAACTAAATCCCTTCAACCCATCCCCAGCCCAACATGATGGGGTTGAGACACTTGTAAAAAACTAAATCCCTTCAACCCATCCCCAGCCCAACATGATGGGGTTGAGACACTTGTAAAAAACTAAATCCCACCAACCCATCCCAACATGATAGGGTTGAGACACTTGTAAAAAAAATAAATCCCATCAACCTATCCCCAGCCCAAAATGATGGGGTTGTGACACTTGTAAAAAAATAAATCCCATCAACCTATCCCCAGCCCAAAATGATGGGGTTGAGACACTTGTAAAAACTAAATCCCATCAACCCATCCCCAGCCCAACATGATGGGGATGAGACACTTGTAAACAAATAAATCCCACCAACCCATCCCCAGCCCAACATGATAGGATTGTGACACTTGTAAAAAAATAAATCCCATCAACCTATCCCCAGCGCAACATAATGGGGATGAGACACTTGTAAAAAAATAAATCCCATCAACCTATCCCCAGCGCAACATGATGGGGTTGAGACACTTGTAAAAAACTAAATCCCACCAACCCATCCATAGCCCAACATGATGGGGTTGAGACACTTGTAAGGAAATAAATCCCACCAACCCATCCCCAGCCCAATATGATGGGGTTGAGACACTTGTAAAAAAATAAATCCCATCAACCTATCCCCAGCGCAACATAATGGGGATGAGACACTTGTAAAAAAATAAATCCCATCAACCTATCCCCAGCGCAACATGATGGGGATGAGACACTTGAAAAGAATTAAAACTCACCTTCATAGAACTCTCTCCAGCCTTCTCCTTCTCCAGCTTGTAGACCTGGGCCACCATCTGGTTGATGGTGAAGAAAAACAAGCGTTTGGCAGCCAGACCAACCAAAATGTAGCGATTTTCTGGTGAAATACTCACCGATATTGCATTAGGACCTAGAGGTGGCAAAACTAATTATTAGACCAATTAATGAGCAGTGAGATGATACATTTCTCTTTAGGTTAAAAAAAAACATTTTGTGAGCTGTTTGTAATGTTGATTCTCTGTAAGTGGTGAGGAATAGACTTTTAAAAACAAAATATTCAAGAATAAAATAGGAGTGTAGTGAATTTGTATTATGGTTCTGCTGAGATAATAGGCTAATTGGAGTACAAACATTTTTGTACAGAGAATCAATGCATCCACCAGAGTTTAAACTAATTCATGTATTACTGAACTTGAAGTTATATTGTGATACTCAAAAAATGTTTATTCAAGAAAATTAACAATGGTTACTTAATTACAATAAGAAACACTTAAACCACTTCTTTTTTTTAAAGTTTGGTATGTTTAGGAATATAAAAATAGAAAAAAAACAGTAAATTTGTAAGATATTACAAAATAAAATATTTAGAAATCCATATGGTAATTAAGATTTATATATTTGAAAATTTAGAAAGTGAATAAAAAACTGACCAAAACTTTTAGTAAACAGGCACTGAGCTAAAGTTTCCTTGCGCAGTGAGAAGAGCCCCAGGATGTTATCATCAGGAAACCCCCTGTGGCTGGGCACAAATGTGGCCAGGATAGTTCCATCTTTAGAGAGGTCACAGCTGGCATCGTTGTGAAGCTTGCAGTGTTTCACAACTATATTGGTTGAGGCTAGCAGAGTAAACAAATTATAGCAGTGTTTCACAACTATATTGGTTGAGGCTAGCAGAGGAAACAAATTATAGCAGTGTTTCACAACTATATTGGTTGAGGCTAGCAGAGTAAACAAATTATAGCAGTGTTTCACAACTATATTGGTTGAGGCTAGCAGAGGAAACAAATTATAGCAGTGTTTCACAACTATATTGGTTGAGGCTAGCAGAGTAAAAAAATTATAGCAGTGTTTCACAACTATATTGGTTGAGGCTAGCAGAGGAAACAAATTATAGCAGTGTTTCACAACTATATTGGTTGAGGCTAGCAGAGGAAACAAATTAGAGTCAGTCACAGATGGGTCTAGGTTTTGATTAACTGGCACAAAGGGATAAATGATGATTTGTATTTACAGGGTTTCATCACTCAATAGAAGTTAATTTTCTATGATTTTTTAAACTGCAAAATATTTTCTCACAAAATTATGGGCAAAATATAACCAATTAAAATGCCTCTTGGGATTAATTTGCAAGGTAACTAACAGTGATATAAAAAAAGAAAGCACATTTAGATACGGTGAATTTTTTTAAACAGTTGATAAACTGTTTAAAATTGATTAAAATTAATAGTAAAGATAATTTAAAAAAAATATTTTTCTAGGTTTGATAACATTTGATTTAAGAATAATTATGCTATTACGGCTATAATTGTTTGGATAATGCTTATTGTTTTAATTTTGTGGATATTTTAAAACTAGTTAAAAAAGTGTTGTGGTAAAAACTGTAGTAACTAGTATGTTGGTACAGGACTATAAACGAGTGGCTGATGGATACCATTAGTGATGTCAGGGATGACACACTTGGAGACGTCCCAGCGCTGAATGCGATGTGTCTGTGGCACCAGGTTGTTGGCCACGGCCTGGTCATCTCTGGTCAGAAATGCCCCTGATGTTGGAACAGAACACAAAATAATGGCTGACATGTTTCATCTGATAAATAAAACCATCTTAGATACGGCCTCAAGAAAAATTATTCTCATTCAGTAACTGGTAGAATTAAGTGATGAAGAGAAACAAAATGTATGACATGTTTTCAACTAGTAAATAAATTTACCTCAAGCCTCAAGTTACTAATAGAATAATTTTTTTTGGCAGAGCAATGAAAAGTGACATTATAATTCATAAATAAATTTATCAGCCTTAATTACAATTATTTCATTTAGTAACTGTTAGAATTAACTGCTTGGCAAAATATGTGGAACTTTTAAACTCATAAATAAATCTTCAAGGCAGCCTCAATTAAAAATATTTTCATTTAGCTAAGGGTATAAATAAGTGTTTGCAAGGAAATAAAACATGACAAATTTTAAACTGATAAATAAATTCATCAAAAGAAAGCCTCAGTAATAAATAGAAATTATTTTTGGCAAAGAAAAATTATTTGTCAATTGATTTTTCAACTGTTCATAATTTAATTTTAAAATTTAAACAGCCTCAGCAAGAATTTTCTGTGACTAGTGAACTTAATAACGTAAAACTAATCGAAAAGAACATCTGTTTTATAAAATGATTTATTAATGTAACCAAACTTGAGTCCAGATTAAAATTTCCAGTACCTGCAATAGTTCTGTTCATTAATCGCTGCATAGACTCATTAGGGCGGTTGACCGTGTCGTCCAGTATACTTGTGGAGTAGTCAGGGTGCAGATGAACCTGCTGTAAGGCCAGCCAAGCTCGCTGGTGAGTGCCTACATCTTCATCTTCTCTAGCTTGTTGGATGGTTATAGTGGAGGGGATTGCCTCCCTTGGCCTTAAAATTGGTCTATTTTAAAGTAAGTCTAAATTAACACCAAACATATTTTGTTGTCCTAATAAATCAATATTGCATACAGGTCTAAATTATTACAGGCACTAAAGGTAATATTCTTTAACAATCCTCATAAAACTGATCAATACTACAATAAAAAAAAAGACTTGCCTTGGATGAGTTGTCTCCCTTCTCACAAGGCATTCAAGCAGTCTTCCACTTCTAGTTGGTGGTGCTAACAACCACAATCAAACATTAGAATGTAAGAAGAAAGGATAAAATTATTGAACTAAAGATAAACATGTTTAACTGAAGTAGTACCAGCTATAGACTAATTTAACACCAAACTTACCATCCCCGCTACCATCTGATTGCTGAGCTGTGGAGCTTCTTGTAGGTAGCTCTGATCTGGTATTGTAATGGGTAGCCAGTACTCTGTCTCTCTCCCTGTCTCTCTCTACTGAAGGGTCTCCACGCCGCCTGATGTAAGAATGGCCAGCCATCAAGCGTCTTCTATTACGATTGGTCTGTATTCTGTACATGAAATGAGAGGATTTTTAATGTTCATTAACTCTTGATACTGCAAACCAGTTTGAAATCTTTTTTCTGAACTTGTACAGACAAATAAATATTCAATTGTTTACTACTTAAATATTTACACTACACCCCCAGTTAAATAAAGTTTGTAGATAAAGTTACATGGCATCAGAGTAACCTACGAATTGACTGATGATGATATGGTAATTTAAATTGTGGATTTCATAGATAACAATAAACATGCTTATTTAAAAGGTGATTAACAAGATGTTAGACGTCAATATTAATAATTTAATAAAGAAAGTTCAATCTCCAGGATAAACAAGTTTTAAATCATTAGTTTTGTTTGTTCGATGATCTGCCTAAATAACACTTTGATTTCTCTGTATTATAAAAGTTAATACATTGATTTCTCTATTTTTTTAAAACTGGATACACCTCTTTAAGCCAAAATAAAGAACAATGGGACATCACTAATGGTTAGCACTAAGCTGGAGTGAGGGTAAGGGCTAGGGTTAGCTGACAAGAGCAAGTTACCTTCTCATCAAACACTCATGACGCAGCTCCCATATCCGGGAGTTATAACTCTCCTCCAGGTCGGATATCCTTCTATCAAGTTCTGACACCTGGGGAAGTGTCAAGGACATATTTACAACAAGACCAACAGAAATTAAGTTCAGATGGGACATCAGGCTCATCAGGTAAATGTTTACTAAACATGGTTTTAGAAAAAAATCTTGACACTAGACATACTTTTTATAGCAACCACAAAATGAAAACCATAAAAGCCAGCAGTAAATTCTGTCTGAACAAGAAAAAAAACAAGACTTGCTTATAAGAAAACTTATAACTGTAAACTCTATATTCTATGAAGAAGTACAGCTAGTTCAAGTTTAGTCAGATTTATGTGCTCCAAGCTTTAATTAGAGTGGACAACTTACCCTTCTTTCAAGATATTCTGTAACAGAATCTGGCCGGAGCAGGTTGATATGATGGGGGGTGGTGGAGGTCAGCTCTCTCACACTGGTCTGAACTTCACGCAGCTGTTGGACAGCCTGCTGCAGTCTCTCCTGGACGTCTCTGACAGCAGTCAGCTGGCTGTCTGATGTGGCATCCGAGCTGGTGTTGGTGGATGAGTCCTCAACGGATTGCGGTGTGACAGGTTGGGCTAGGCTGGAGGGCCCAGCAGGACTGGCTGATGCAGGGTTTAACAGGGACGACGACCTACAGCCTGATGAATCTCTGGAACTGAATATGGAAAAAGCGCTAGGCTGACTGGCATCACTGAGTGAGCGCAGACCTGACCTGACGTCAGAAGCCAGCCTGTGTGAGTCTCTGGGAGCCCTGTGGGTAAGGCTGCTCTGGACAGAAACCCCTGGTCTGTCTAGACTCCTGAGTCCAACAACAGGCGGGCATGAGGCACCAATATGGCAATCATGGGATGTGCTTGGGTTCAGTGAAAGGTCAGAGGTTGAACCTTGTGATGGCTGCAGTTCTGTACCTTCTAAGGCACAATGGCAAAGACCAGCTTGAGTTGAAGAGGTTGTCATGGATACAGATGATGTTTTAGGGGTCGGTGGTATAGACGTATCCATAGAGGAAATTTGTTCAGATGGATTTGTTATTACTAAAGCAGGTACTTGACTAACATCTGCAGATGGATTACAACTGGATCTGTCTGTACTTCCTCTGTTGCTTGTCAGATGAACAACCAAGTTAGTACTTCCGACACAATCGCCCCCATCACCTATCAGAGTGAAATTGTTCCTGCTTAATGGTGTGCCAGGTTGGGGGCTCATACTGGCAGCAATGGCCCCCTGCTGGCCTGAAACATTTGCTGGCTCACACTGACCAGAGTGGTCAGCTACAGCTGCGTGCTGGATTGAAACAAGACTGCTAGGATTTAAATTACTAGACACACTAGAAAAACTATACAAAGAATCCTCACTCCTATGTCCACTATCAGATAGTTGAGGACCAGACACCACAGCACTAGAAGACATGCAGTTGGGCTGGTCATTTAAGCTGGCCGGAGTGTTTGAAGGTTCATTAGATCTAGAACTGCGCATGCTGTCTATCACAGAAACACAGTCATTCAAGCTAGCCGGAGTGTTTGAAGTTTCATTAGCTCTAGAACTGCGCATGCTGTCTATCACAGAAACACTTCTTTGATTACTGTCATTCAAGCTGGCCGGAGTGTTTGAAGGTTCATTAGCTCTAGAACTATGCATGCTGTCTATCACAGAAACACTTCTTTGAATACAGTCACTCAAGCTGGCTAGTGCAAGCAGGCAGTCGTTGCTTTTATTTATATCAAAGTGTGTGGACTCTGCACTGTTGTGACTGTCTGTGCTGACAGAGTCTCTGGGGTGTGAGGCTGGCACAGGACAAGAGCAGCCTGTCTGGTCCAGACCTGACACATCCGTGCACTGGTCCGAGCTCTCTGGCAGGTTCATGGCCCCCAGTGTCTGGCTCGTCTGGTCAATCACATGGCGTGGCGCTGACCTGTCCAGGAGAGAGGCGTGGCGCTGGAAGTCTCCGCTGTCTGGCAGGTCTATAGAATGGTGCCGGCTGGACTGACCGCGCCGCCAGGAGCCACTGTTGAAGTGGATGTGGACACTGCTAAGGTTGGACGTGGCTGAAGACTCAGGAAGTCTCGGTCTGGAACTTGCTGGTTCCTGTTCAGACGGTAGCTCTGTTCTAGAAGGGAAGTGGTGTGTTGTCAGGTGGGATGACGAGGACGCAACTCTGGCTGATGGCATTTCAAAGTTATCTGCATTCCCCGCCCCCAGAAACACATCCAAGTTAAGGATTGGATTAGAAGAGTCACCAGTACCTGATCCCCTCTCCGCCCTAGACTCACTAGGCAGGTGCCTAAAAGTCCTGGAATCAGAATTCCTACCCACAGTTCTAGAGAGAGATTCACTTCCTTCTGCAGTAGATGCAGCACTGGGCAATGTCACAGAAGCAACACCTGTGACAGGCGCCGCACCACTGGAGGCGGACGACGCCTCGCTGGATGTGTTGACCAAACTACTGAGCAGGTACCTCAGGTCATCCCAGCCTGTGGCGGGGGCTAGAGTAACATCAGCATTGGCAGACACCCCAGAGGAGGAGGAGCCGTTGTTGGTGCTGCTGCTCCTTCTCTGGGACTGCCTGACCTGGTCTACAGGAAGAATCTCAAACTCATTAGCATCTAAGCTCTCACTGGCGGCGTTCTCGTTGCGGGCACCATGAAATGTCGGGACGTGGGTTGAGGATGCGGCCGAGGAGCCTGCGGTTTCTCCACGCCTGGAGGATGCTGATCGTGGCCAGCTGGTGTTGAGGTAGTCAACCACAGAGGAGGAGTCAGTGAAAGGACGGTCCGTGGTGGAAGACAAGCGAACAGGGACCTCCGGCCTGTAACTGCTATAGCTGCCATTGCCAAAGTTGAAGTTGTTGTTATTGCTGTTGTTGTTGTCGTCCTCTGATGCATTGTTGTTGTTGTTGCCGTAACTCAAACGCCTGGAAAAAAATGTTGGGTCATAGCGACCCCAGCGCCTGTTGAACAGCTCGTAGCTGTAGTTGCGCCTATCCTCATTTAGGGAGTATCCTTCGTTGTCTTGGAATGCTGGAGTTGCGGCTGGCAGCTGAAACCTGTCCTCAGCTGTGCCATCACCACGCGAGCTTGACGTTGATGGAATGTTTCTGTAGAGAAAAATTCAATAATCTTAAAAAACTTGTTCAGGACATTTATTACTTTTCATGTGTATGGTTTTTACTCAAAGTCCTAAAAAATACACTAAATGTTTTAAACGATTATTCATGATTGAATGGGCATACACTAAATGTAGAATTTAACTTTTCCAAAAAGTTCAGTAAAAATCTATACTGACAAGAATGACTTTAAAAAGCTTTGTTTAAAAAGCTAAATGCACCAACACAGACAAGACTAAATTTAAAAAAAAACAACATTACTGACAAAGAAGAAACAACTTGAGAAGCTGATGGTGTAGCCCATCTGTCTCGTGTACTGCTGCTGCCCGCTGTGCTGGTGACATGCCGGGCATACTGCCTGGCATAATCCAAACCCTCCTCATGTACAGGTGACCTTGGACTTGGGGAGCTGGCACGTGGACGAATGTTAACAGCTGCAGGAACTAAACAGAAACAGTGGCAGTGATTAATTCAACTACATGATATTTCTGAGAATGGCTTATCTATTTACAACAAATCCAGTTTACTCTATTTTGCCCTCAATTTTTATCAATTCAAAAGACTAAAATTTTGTAAATCCTATTGTTAATGTAAACAAGATTTAAATATGTTATGTTAATGAATGTACATTACATCTCTGAGTGCGTTCTTGTTGAAAAGCCACAAATCTGTGCAACAGGCGCTGGTATCTCAAGCGGTTGAGCTGCAGCTGATGATTTCGTTCTTCTACCACCTCGCTGTCCTGGGAATGTTCACTGAAATAACAGGCCACAACTTTACCAGACCAAAAAATACTTGTTCATCTACAACCTCGCTGACCTGGGAATGTTCACTGAAATAACAGGCCACAACTTTACCAGACAAAAAAATATTCTACCACCTTGCTGTCCTGGGAATGTTCACTGAAATAACAGGCCACAACTTTACCAGACAAAAAATACTTGTTCTTCTACCACCTCGCTGTCCTGGGAATGTTCACTGAAATAACAGGCCACAACTTTACCAGACCAAAAAATACTTGTTCTTCTACCACCTCGCTGTCCTGGGAATGTTCACTGAAATAACAGGCCACAACTTTACCAGACCAAAAAATACTTGTTCTTCTACAACCTCGCTGTCCTGGGAATGTTCACTGAAATAACAGGCCACAACTTTACCAGACAAAAAAATATTCTACCACCTTGCTGTCCTGGGAATGTTCACTGAAATAACAGGCCACAACTTTACTAAACAAAAAATAATTGTTCTTACCCAATCATTGGCACAACACGACTTGCAGGATCTCTGTGGAGTGTGGTGTTGTTGGCTATACCAGTGGACAGATACTGACCAAACAGATAAAAGACTGACTTACCCCATCATTGGCACAACACGACTTGCAGGATCTCTGTGGAGCGTGGTGTTGTTGGCTATACCAGTGTATAGATACTGACCAAATGGATCAAAGCGCAGCCACCTTAAGAAAAAGAAAATATTTCATGTTATCAAATACAAACATAAATATGAACAGATTCATATTATCTGATTCTAGAGCAAATACACAGATGAGATGTGAACAGATTATGAAAAAAAATTATGAATTTTTTTGAACATGCTTTTTTTGCATGTTGCAGATAAAGCACAAAATATTTTAAAACACAAAGTCTTTATAAATAACATTTCCCTTCTTTTCATTTTTCAAACTTTTTCGCAATAAATTTGAAAATGATAAAAAAAATTCCAACATTAAACTGTCAAGCATTATGATTTGTCATTATTTTTAGATAACCTTACAATTGCTAAATTAAATAAACAAAAACAAAGCTTCCCACCTGATCCTCTCGTAGTCATGCAGTGTTTTGGTACAGGAGAAAGGGGCAGACTGGCCCCAGTCCCAGAAGTAGATGTAGTTCATGGTGGCAAACACCAGCACATGACCAGTGGGGTGGAAGGCCAGGGAGGTTATCACTTGACCTGCGCAGGGGTTGTGGAGAACCTCACTCCCTCCACCCTGGACAAACAGGACACAATGTTAGTTTTATATTGAGAAGAGGGAACACAAAATGATCTACTGTTTTGTTAGTCTCAAATTTGTCTACCATCAAAGTATAAGGAATTTGTTACGGTCCATGAACAAAATATGTACCCAGTATTTATCAAAACACCTTGCACAAATAAAAAAAAAATTATTTTTAAACAAAAGAAAGCAAAAAGAAAAAATATATATACAATCTACGTAACTTATCTTAAAAACTCTTAAAAACGCAACTATTCTAAATTAATGTCTATAGGTATTTAACAAAACACACAAACATGATAAAATGTACAAATGTATATAATGTGGTTACCAGCAGGTCCCAAATGCGTATTTCACCACCTAGACACCCAGAGGCCAGTATATCATTGGAGGTGGGGTTAAATGCCAGACACCACGGTGTACGGGGATGGCCAGCCAAAATATGGGTGCACTTCCCAGTTCTTATATCAGTTACCCTTACTGTGTGGTCTCCATGTGTTGAAGCTACACGCATCCTGAAAACAAGAAACTTTTAAGATGATGTTCAAACTAAAGACAAGATAATCTTATTTTAATGGGTAATTAATGGGTAATAATTCTTAAAGAAAATAGTTGAAATTCTTTAATAAATATTCTAAAAAAATTTAACCATTTTTTTTTTATTTGAAGGTTAGTCAATCTTAACACTATAAATTACCAGTTGAAAATCTCTAGCAAAATAAAGTATCTAAAGAATACATCAGAATAAGACAGTAATCTAACTTTCTAAACCCTCTCCCCCTATTATTACTATTTCAGTATTTGTAACTGATCAGATGTTTAACACAAGCCTTGTTAGTTAAACACTCACATGTTTGGGCTGAAATCCATAAGGAATGTTGCTCTTGGCTCACCCGAAAAATCACAAGGCTGAAAATATGTAAACAATCCAATTTTACATACAGAAATATTGTTTTTAATTAAATAACTGGAATTCTTATAATATTTCTATTAGCAGAAAATCTTTTATATATTTACTCTGTGTAGCAGGCTTTTGTAGGTCTATTCTCTTATTTATTCTAGCAAGTTACACAATACTATCTTAAACTTTAATATATTTGATGGCTGAGACAAAACATTTGATATTTTATTAGCATGTAAATATTAGTAGCTTTTCCTACACATTATTAATGATAGACCAACAAAATAAAAATACAATAAGTCACAATCAGACTGCCCATAGCACAAACGACCTTTACCAGATTGTGAACAGGCTTTGCCGAGACATCCTCCAATAAGTTTTTGACAACTTTCTGACACTGTATGTACTTGTGACTCTTGACGAGACCCTGGCCACGCAGCTCCAGGTAGTGGAAAACATCAACCATCATCAGAGTCAGGCACCTGCCAGCACCCCGCTGTACAACGTAAACATTTTACATTTACTATTGGTACATTTATACATAATATTCTCAATGAACTTAAAACATTATTATGATTAAGGATGCAAAATGTATCTAATTAAGTCAAAGAATTTTAGCGGGAACAAATATTTGATTTAAAAAAAAGTAATAATTATTATATAGTTGCACAAAGTTATGAAAGATTTGTAAATGAGACAGGGGTGGATAGGATGGATATTTAGAAAAACTCTCTTACTCCTTGATGTAGGAATAAACCAACTAAGGAACATAGGCCTAATAAAAAATAAAAAGGGAGACAAACTAAAATTGCATACAGGCTTATTCAGTAACAGATTCTGTCTATAATCAAAATACTTTACTCCTTCTGGGAGACTAGCTAGATTTTAGAAGTCTAGAATCTAAATCTAGCTTACTGCTTAGATCTCTAGATTTTTAAAAACACTAACAGTACAAGATTTAGATTCTAGACCAGATCATCTAGATCTAGAATCTTGATCTAGAGTAAAGTGGCGTCTGCGGACAGACGTAGCAAAAAAAATCGGAAGTGCCGATTTCCATTGAGCGCCATTCAGTAACCGTTTCACATAGAGCCAAACCGAAAGTACCGTGTTACTCCGCATTCTTTCTACTTTAATCACGTCTGATTCATTTTGTATTCATACGCATAGCATTGAATGTATTAACATTTTCAGTGGTGAGACTCTGTGCGGACACTAAGTGCACTTTTTTTTTACATTTTATTTTCTGTGCGCACACTTGCTCCTTATGCGGACAAGGCATATTTTGTTCATTTTGTTTCTATTTAAATGATTGAAATAAACATGTTACATACATAGTGTTGTTGTTTTATATATTAATATATTGGAAAACAAAAAATATGAGAAATATGAAATAAGTTTTAATTAAATTAAAGTGATGCCTGAAAGAAACTCAGGACCCAGTTGAGATTTTATTTCAATTTTTGCTTAGTAGACACGTTTGATGATCAAAAATATTTTTAAAACCTAAAAACATTACTAAAAACTTATAGATCTAGATTTAGACATAAATTTTAATATAAATCTGGAGTATGAAGATTAGTTCAAAGCTCCTTTTTACTTAAAGTGTAAGAAATATACTCTGATTTTTCATTAGTGTCCGCAAAAGGTTAACCCTCAAAAAAGGCATATCCCTTATGGGGACACCCCAATTTTTCATCTAAGATGGCTTAAACAACCTTAACTATGATATTTATAGCTTTCTATATATATATATATATATAAGCTATTTATAGTTAACCCAGTTAACTAAGCTATGATTGGTTCGATTTATTCCTCTAATCCGGTAACTAGTGCTCTTCATCCTGGTGAGGTTCCCTACATAAAACGTCATACATCGCAACTTTGAAAAATTCCAATTAATCTCCCTATTGAGTGAAATAGAAGAAATTGACTCAGATGTGTTTAAAAATGGACATGCTTTGTGTTGTTTGCGTTAGTTTCGTATAAAACATTCATACAATTATTGTTTAAGCGAAAAACAGCAAGGTGTCCACACAGACGCAACTGTCCGCAGACGCCACTTTACTCTAGACTCTAGCTAGATCTAGAAATCTAGATGAGATCTAGTCTAGATCTAGTGAAATCTAGTCTACCTTTTCTAGATTCTAGTCTAGAATCTCAATCTTAAGTCTAGATATCTAGAGTTCTAGATCTAGAGTGTAGTCTAGAGTCTCTAGATTCTAGATCTAGATAATCTAGATTTTTTTTTCTTAGCCTCCTGTTGTAGACTAGGGCTAGAATCTAGATTTTCTAGATCTAGAGTCTAGACGACTCTAGAGTCGGCTAGACTGACTCAAGTTCCTCAACTGACTGGACTAGAGTAGAGCTAGGATTCTAGAACTAGACGATCTAAAATATCTACATCTAGATCTAGATCTAGTCTAGATCTAATAATTAGGCCTAGGCTAATAAATCTCATCCTTACAATAAACAATATCTCTGTGTCACTTTTTCATATCGAACCACTTGCGGTGTTCTGTCCGTGGTCAGTATGTTGCAAAATAAAATAACACTAACAGTCTGCTGAGTATTTTCTCAAAAGAAATGAGATATAAATAACTGAACTATTAACCTCTAACACTTCCGCCAATATTTCGAAAGCCCGGATAAAGGTGGTTTGCTTTCTTTCTTTTTCTTTTTTTACAGAAGAGTGCTAATATAGACAATTATCAAACATTTTATTTTTTAAGCTCTTATTTACTTTGCAACGTCTGTTTGTGAGATGTGGCAAAATTTGTAAATTAATTTTCTAATGTCATATGCATCGATTGCCTTTAAACTTTCACGGCTGGTTGATTTCTTGCCTCAGCGTAGGGAGAGATAACTATTTATTAGATTTCAGTTTTATTACAGTAGCCTACGTGATGTCAACCTCATTTAGACTAAAACGTGGAAAAGAAAACAAATGAAATCCCTTATAATAACAAGCCTTTAAAAGCACTGAAAAGAGGAAAACAAAACAAATACATGTCAGTAAAAGATTCCTTCCTTCTTGTCTCTTTCCCTTAGCGAATTCCAGTGTGGTGCCTATCTGGTGATGTTGTTTGCTGCTTAGCGCAAGGTGTGTCCAATCCGTCCCCATTCGTGTCTTTGTATGCCTTTGCCAATAGTGTTTTCCCCCAGTTGTTTTTCTCCATATTGGGGTGTTTGTATTTTTTTCAGGCCGCCAAATGTTCATTATACGACCAGAGTTTCTTCCAGGCATCTCTTCGCCCCCCCCCCCCCCCCAGAAAAAAGTCTACCCCCCCCAACGAAATGAAATTTATATCATTTAGGCCTATATAGAAAATATATACTTTTAACAGTGTCCGCCCCCCCCGAAGAAAGTTTACCCCCCCCCCCCCCCCGAAAATTTCAAGGGACCCCCCCCCCCCCCCCGGAGAAAAAAATCTGGAAGAAACACTGTATACGACTCGGGGATGCGTCTACGAAAATCTCTCGTTATTTTTAGTTGTATTTCTCTCCACGTATCAGAATCATCGTCTGAGGCAGAAATCTTTTTCTCTTAATGGATAACTCTTTGCCGTGGATAATCTGGCAGTTGGAGTCTTCATTGTGCCATTGGATGATGATGAATTACGAAGGGGTCCCTGGTGTGACACATCAACTTTCAGAAGACATCTCTGTCCACACTATACAATCATTTCACAAAATCGACTAAAGTGCATTAGTGAGGCAATTAACTTTTGAATAATAATAAGCCTAGTGGTTATGTGGTTAGTATGTGACCTGGTAAACACCTGACTGCTCTGGCCTCTTTCAGCATAGTTCTCGTGAAAACCTTGCTAGGGACAGATTATAGCATGATGCCAAATATTGAGAAAGATCAACAATCCTTAGCAGCTTTACTTGTTATCCCGATTTCTAATTTGCAGGGGTTTGAAATGGTTCTCACATTTTCAGCAACATTACTGCTGTGCAGCTGAATCCGTTTGAAGTAACTCTTATAGGATGCCATCTGTTCTACCTGATTCAACATTCTTAATTTTCTTCATGGCTTTTACTACCGTTTTTACAGCTGCAAATGCTTTCTGAAAGTTGTTGACATTACAGAAGTAAAGCATTCAGGTTCCAAGCAATATCAATTATAGCTGAAAGCGCGTTCTTTTCAATATAGGCATCTTTAAGCCAATATATTAATCTAAAAAGTGGATATAATTTTATAGCCTATAATATAGGCCCTATAGAATCATTTTTATATTACATATGTCACACTTTTTCTTTAATATCGAATCCTCTTTGACGAAATTTAACAATATTAAATTCAAATAACAAATGTATAATTGCTCCCCTTGACATTTATATATGCCCTTCTCCCGACTCCTCTGTCGGGCATTACTTGTCTCATAGCTGCTGCTATGGCACTTCATGCACATTTCAACCAGATAAAAATGTATTCATTAAAATCATGTACCCTTGCAAATTATATGTTTAACTCTAAAATTAGCCCTATGTTTGGATATTGTGCTAGAAAAGGGTTCGACGAAATCTCTTTGTAGGCTATATACAGTCCGTTAAGCAGCGTTATCATCAGATTTAATAGGGCTGGTAAGTAGGTCACCAACCAGTTCTACAGCTCAATAAAACCTGCATAAGCCATTGAAATGTTTGGTGACCTACTTACCAGCCCTATTGCTATCGATTTTTTGTTTTAAATCTTAATATAAACGAACTTAAAAAGAATATGTACACACTAATTAAATAAAAAACTCCTGGGCTTTTAAAAAAGAAAACATTGTTTTATTTTTATAAGCTTACTTTTAGGCCAACACTTTTCCTATTTGGCAGACAAGATTATTTCAGATCTGTATTTGGCAAAAAACAAATTCATTTTTGGTCGGCGTGTTTCTTATTTGGCAGACAAGATTTAATACATTTGGCAGAACAGATTCACGTACGGTGGCCACACGACTGCAATGTAGCAACGTGAACTTGATTCTAGATTCAGTGGATCATTGTATCCCGCGCTGATTTGCTCCGACGGTTGGAAACAGGTTCTTTGATCACCAGCACCGGCACCATGGAATGCTTGAGAACTTTGTCACTGACGCTCCCGAAGATGCTTTTCTTGAGCGTGGACTGGCCCCGCGAGCCCATCACGATCAGCGACCCCTCCACGTCTCGCCTAGACGAAGAAGAAAAAGCAGTACCCAGTAGAATACATCGCTAGGTTTTTTAAAAAATATTTAATGCGTCTAATAACCAGAGTCTCTTCCAGGCATCTCTTCGGGGGGGGGGGGGGGGGGGGGGGGGGCAATATATACTTTTAACAGTGTCCGCCCCCCCCCCGAAGAAAGTTTACCGCCCCCCCAGAAAATTTCAAGTGCCCTCCCGGAGAAAAAAGTCTGGAAGAAACACTGCTATTAACTAGTAACGTCACAGGGAAGGGGAGGGGCAGGTGCGATAGCCACAAGAGATACATACAGGTGATAGAAACAACACTTTATACAGGTGGTAGCCACAAGAGATGTATACACGTGGTAGCCACAAGAGATACATACAGGTGATAGAAACAACACTTTATACAGGTGGTAGCCACAAGAGATGTATACACGTGGTAGCCACAAGAGATTTATACAGTTAATAGGAACAACACTTTATACCGGTGGCAGCCACAAGAGATGTATACAGGTGGTAGCTACAAGAGATGTATACAGGTGGTAGCTACAAGAGCTGTACACAGGTGGTAGCCACAAGAGATGTATACAGGTGCTAGCAACAAGAGATTTATACAGGTGGTAGCAGTGACACTTTATACAGGTGGTAGCCACAAGAGATGTATACACGTGGTAGCAACAAGAGATTTATACAGGTGGTAGCAGTGACACTTTATACAGGTGGTAGCCACAAAAGATTTATACAGATGGTAGCAACACGAGATTTATACATGTGGTAGCCACAAGAGATTTATACAGGTGGTAGCCACAAGAGATTTATACAGGTGGTAGCAACAAGAGATTTATACAGGTGGTAGCAGCGACACTTTATACAGGTGGTAGCCACAAAAGATTTATACAGATGGTAGCAACAAGAGATTTATACAGGTGGTAGCCACAAGAGATTTATACAGGTGGTAGCCACAAGAGATTTATACAGGTGGTAGCCACAAGAGATTTATACAGGTGGTAGCCACAAGAGATTTATACAGGTGGTAGCCACAAGAGATTTATACAGGTGGTAGCCACAAGAGATTTATACAGGTGGTAGCCACAAGAGATTTATACAGGTGGTAGCCACAAGAGATTTATACAGTTGATAGGAACAACACTTTATACAGGTGGTAGCCACAAGAGATTTATACAGGTGGTAGCCACAAGAGATTTATACAGGTGGTAGCCACAAGAGATTTATACAGGTGGTAGCCACAAGAGATTTATACAGGTGGTAGCCACAAGAGATGTATACAGTTGATAGGAACAACACTTTATACAGGTGGTAGCCACAAGAGATGTATACAGGTGGTAGCCACAAGAGATGTATACAGGTGGTAGCCACAAGAGCTGTACACAGGTGGTAGCCACAAGAGATTTATACAGGTAGTAGCCACAAGAGATTTATACAGGTGGTAGCCACCAGAGATTTATACAGGTGGTAGCCACAAGAGATTTATACTGGTGATAGCAACAACACTTTATAAAGGTGGTAGCCACAAGAGATGTATACAGGTGATAGCCACAAGAGATTCATACAGGTGGTAGCCACAAGAGATGTATACAGGTGGTAGCAACAAGAGATTTATACAGGTGGTAGCAGCGACACTTTATACAGGTGGTAGCCACAAAAGATTTATACAGATGGTAGCAACAAGAGATTTATACAGGTGGTAGCCACAAGAGATTTATACAGGTGGTAGCCACAAGAGATTTATACAGGTGGTAGCCTCAAGAGATTTATACAGGTGGTAGCCACAAAAGATTTATACAGTTGGTAGCAACAAGAGATTTATACATGTGGTAGCCACAAGAGATTTATACAGATGGTAGCAACAAGAGATTTATACAGGTGGTAGCCACAAGAGATTTATACAGGTGGTAGCCACAAGAGATTTATACAGGTGGTAGCAGTGACACTTTATACAGGTGGTAGCCACAAGAGATGTATACACGTGGTAGCAACAAGAGATTTATACAGGTGGTAGCAGTGACACTTTATACAGGTGGTAGCCACAAAAGATTTATACAGATGGTAGCAACACGAGATTTATACATGTGGTAGCCACAAGAGATTTATACAGGTGGTAGCCACAAGAGATTTATACAGGTGGTAGCCACAAGAGATTTATACAGGTGGTAGCAACAAGAGATTTATACAGGTGGTAGCAGCGACACTTTATACAGGTGGTAGCCACAAAAGATTTATACAGATGGTAGCAACAAGAGATTTATACAGGTGGTAGCCACAAGAGATTTATACAGGTGGTAGCCACAAGAGATTTATACAGGTGGTAGCCACAAGAGATTTATACAGGTGGTAGCCACAAGAGATTTATACAGGTGGTAGCCACAAGAGATTTATACAGTTGATAGGAACAACACTTTATACAGGTGGTAGCCACAAGAGATGTATACAGGTGGTAGCCACAAGAGATGTATACAGGTGGTAGCCACAAGAGCTGTACACAGGTGGTAGCCACAAGAGATTTATACAGGTAGTAGCCACAAGAGATTTATACAGGTGGTAGCCACCAGAGATTTATACAGGTGGTAGCCACAAGAGATTTATACAGGTAGTAGCCACAAGAGATTTATACAGGTGGTAGCCACCAGAGATTTATACAGGTGGTAGCCACAAGAGATTTATACTGGTGATAGCAACAACACTTTATAAAGGTGGTAGCCACAAGAGATGTATACAGGTGATAGCCACAAGAGATTCATACAGGTGGTAGCCACAGGAGATGTATACAGGTGGTAGCAACAAGAGATTTATACAGGTGGTAGCAGCGACACTTTATACAGGTGGTAGCCACAAAAGATTTATACAGATGGTAGCAACAAGAGATTTATACAGGTGGTAGCCACAAGAGATTTATACAGGTGGTAGCCACAAGAGATTTATACAGGTGGTAGCCTCAAGAGATTTATACAGGTGGTAGCCACAAAAGATTTATACAGTTGGTAGCAACAAGAGATTTATACACGTGGTAGCAACAAGAGATTTATACAGGTGGTAGCAGCGACACTTTATACAGGTGGTAGCCACAAAAGATTTATACAGATGGTAGCAACAAGAGATTTATACAGGTGGTAACCACAAGAGATTTATACAGGTGGTAGCAACAAGAGATTTATACAGGTGGTAGCCACAAGAGATTTATACAGGTGGTAGCCACAAGAGATTTATACAGTTGATAGGAACAACACTTTATACAGTTGGTAGCCACAAGAGATGTATACAGGTGGTAGCCACAAGAGATGTATACAGGTGGTAGCCACAAGAGCTGTACACAGGTGGTAGCCACAAGAGATGTATACAGGTGGTTGCAACAAGAGATTTATACAGGTGGTAGCAGTGACACTTTATACAGGTGGTAGCCACAAGAGATGTATACAGGTGGTAGCCACAAGAGCTGTACACAGGTGGTAGCCCCAAGAGATTTATACACGTGGTAGCCACAAGAGATTTATACAGTTGATAGGAACAACACTTTATACAGGTGGTAGCCACAAGAGATGTATACAGGTGGTAGCCACAAGAGATGTATACAGGTGGTAGCCACAAGAGCTGTACACAGGTGGTAGCCACAAGAGATGTATACAGGTGGTAGCAACAAGAGATTTATACAGGTGGTAGCAGTGACACTTTATACAGGTGGTAGCCACAAGAGATGTATACACGTGGTAGCAACAAGAGATTTATACAGGTGGTAGCAGTGACACTTTATACAGGTGGTAGCCACAAGAGATGTATACAGGTGGTAGCCACAAGAGCTGTACACAGGTGGTAGCCACAAGAGATTTATACAGGTGGTAGCAGTGACACTTTATACAGGTGGTAGCCACCACAAAAGATTTATACAGATGGTAGCAACACGAGATTTATACATGTGGTAGCCACAAGAGATTTATACATGTGGTAGCCACAAGAGATTTATACAGATGGTAGCCACAAAAGATTTATATTGATGGTAGCCACAAGAGATTTATACAGGTGGTAGCCACAAGAGATTTATACAGGTGGTAGCAACAAGAGATTTATACAGGTGGTAGCAGCGACACTTTATACAGGTGGTAGCCACAAAAGATTTATACAGATGGTAGCAACAAGAGATGTATACAGGTGATAGGCACAAGAGATTTATACAGGTGGTAGCCACAAGAGATTTATACAGGTGGTAGCCCCAAGAGATTTATACAGGTGGTAGCCACAAGAGATGTATACAGGAGGTAGCCACAAGAGATGTATACAGGTGGTAGCCACAAGAGATGTATACAGGTGGTAGCCACAAGAGATGTATACAGGTGGTAGCCACAAGTAATTTATACAGGTGTTAGCCACAAGAGATTTATACAGGTGGTAGCCACAAGAGATTTATACAGGAGGTAGCCACAAGAGATGTATACAGGTGGTAGCCACAAGAGATGTATACAGGTGGTAGCCACAAGAGATGTATACAGGTGGTAGCCACAAGTAATTTATACAGGTGTTAGCCACAAGAGATTTATACAGGTGGTAGCCACAAGAGATTTATACAGGAGGTAGCCACAAGAGATGTATACAGGTGGTAGCCACAAGTAATTTATACAGGTGTTAGCCACAAGAGATTTATACAGGTGGTAGCCACAAGAGATTTATACAGGAGGTAGCCACAAGAGATGTATACAGGTTGAAACAACCAAATACGATACATGCGATTGATAGCAACAGCCGATACTGTGTTTCAACAAAAACCTTCACCCATTTGATGCAAGTCAAATGGCCATACCTGAAATCTAGAATAGCAGACCAGGTATCACTCTCAGTGATGATTCTTTTAAACCCGTGCATGACTTGGTTCGCTGTAAATACCCTGACAACCTGCAAGAAAATGAACGATATATATATATATATATATATATATATATATATATATATATATATATATATATATATATATATATATATATATATATATATATATATATATAATAGTTACTTCCTGTTTGGGTTTGAAGAAGATTGCTTGCCTAAGGACAAAATTTGTTGTCTTGAAAGTATGTACCTGGGTTGGTCAACTCAACTAGCCGGCCCTTCCCCCTGCCCAGCCCGTTCCATATCTTCCCTACTCCCCCCTCCCCACAACCTACCGTTACAGAAATAAACACCAGTAATAATCAGAGGCACTCACTGCATTCAACATTTAACTCACATGGCACAAAACAAACAAAAACATCTTTAATAAAAAGGGAGACAAACAATTATATACATATAATAAAGAAAAAATATTGAGTTACATCCCTTACAGTGTCTAACTGTAAAGGCAGAGAAACGCCTGCTACATAGAGCGTGGTCGAGTCGGTAAAGCTCATGGTTGCTAAACCGAAAAGTCTCGAGTTCGAACCCTCGGGCAGATGAGGCTCGTTAGCTGGGGACAGCCACTCTTCTAGGAGAGACAACTCCAAAATTAAACAACTGCTGCCTTGTAGTTTGTTCTTGGTTGGACAAAGGCTATGGAAGCAAATCCAAAAAAGAAAAGCAGGCTGAAATCGGAGTCAATTGCCTCAATGGCGCATAACCAGTTGACACGTAACGCTTAATTGTGTTGGATGCGTCGTCGAGTCGCAAAAAGCTCATGGTTGATAAATTCGAACAAAGTCTCGAGTTCAAACCCACTGGCAGATAAATCTCGATCAACACTAATAATTAAGAACGAAGAAGCCTGCTACATTTGTTTACTTTAGGTACTGGACAATGTAGAGGAAAACATGAGAAATCACCTATACCTTAACACCATGTTTTCAAACCTTCCTCACCAGGTCTTTAAATTATTTTTTCAACTCCCCTTTGCTCCTCATACTTCTCCATACCATTTCATAATTCCATGCCCTCTTTCCTCTATATTCATTGACACCCCTCCCCACCGTACCATGTCGTTCAGACGGTTACAGTTCTCCTTGTCCTGCTCCCCCCTCCCCACCCCACCACCCCACCCTACCATGTCGTTCAAACGGTTACAGTTCTCCTTGTCCTGCTCCCCCTCCCCACCCTACTCTCCCCACCCACCCCACCCTCCCCACCCCACCCCACCCTACCCTACCCTACCCGACCCTCCCCACCCACCCCCTCCCCACCCTCCCCACCCTACCATGTCCTTCAAACGGTTACAGTTCTCCTTGTCCTGCTCCCCCTCCCCACCCTACTCTCCCCACCCACCCCCTCCCCACCCTCCCCACCCTACCATGTCCTTCAAACGGTTACAGTTCTCCTTGTCCTGCTCCCCCCTCCCCACCCCACCACCCCACCCTACCATGTCCTTCAAACGGTTACAGTTCTCCTTGTCCTGCTCCCCCCTCCCCACCCCACCACCCCACCCTACCATGTCGTTCAAACGGTTACAGTTCTCCTTGTCCTGCTCCCCCTCCCCCACCCTACCCTACCCTCCCCACCCCTCTCCTCCCCACCCTCCCCTCCCCACCCTACCCTCCCCACCCCACCCCACCCTACCCTACCCTCCCCACATTACCCTACCCTCCCCACCCTACTCTCCTCACCCTCCCCTCTCCTCCTCACCCCGCCTCCCCACCCTACCATGTCCTTCAAACGGTTACAGTTCTCCTTGTCCTGCTCCCCCTCCCCACCCTACTCTCCCCACCCACCCCCCCTCCTCACCCTCCCCACCCTACCATGTCCTTCAAACGGTTACAGTTCTCCTTGTCCTGCTCCTCCAGTTCCTTGAGCACCCCCAGACTGACCCCATTGGTTCTAGGCTTCGAGGCTTTTCTCTGACGATTCTTCTTGCAACAGCTCGACGTCTCCCCTTCGTCTGAGGGTGCCTCGTCCCTTTCCCCCTCCACCACATAACAGACATGGACCTGGTGGATGCACATTGACAAGTCACTTATCATCTCTAATATATATATATATATATATATATATATATATATATATATATATATATATATATATATATATATATATATATATATATATATATATAATACAATATATATATATATATATATATATATATATATATATATATATATATATATATATATATATATATATATATATATATATATAAAAGTATATATATATATACGTATTTTTGTCATATATATATATATACATACATATATATATATATATATATATATATATATATATATATATATATATATATATATATAAACACACACACACACATATATATTTATATATATACTAGCTGCATCCCGTGCTCCGCCACGGTAAATCTTTTTAAAATATACCAACTTTGGAACAGAACAAAACAAACAAAAACACAACACAAACACAAACAAAACACAACCACAACCACAACACAACCACATTACAACCACAACACAATCACAATCACAACACAACCACAACACAACCACAACACAAACACAAAACAACCACAACACAACCACAACCACAACACAACCACAACACAACCACAACCACAACACACGGTAAATCTTTTTTAAATATACCAAGTTGGGAACAGAACAAAACTAAATACAACACAAACGAACGCAAAGAAAAAACAAAAACGAAAAAACAAACACAACACTCAACATAAACTCAATTTAAATGTAATCATAAAGGCATATTGCTCACAGTCTATCCCGTAGCGCCAAATCGCGCCCTTTCCGAGCGCCGGCGGAAAATTTCGATTTACACATTCCCACCTCCCTCAAACTTTCGATTTCCACCCTCCCCCCCCCCCCCCTCTTGCTACGCCTCTGTTATAAAACCCCTAGCTTTTCCGCAAATAAATTAAAGGCAGTATTTAGAATATCCGTGTTTTACCGACCATATTGCACTTTATAAATTCACTAAAACCATTGCGCACCTAATGAATGTGATGACTTAATATAGTAATGGAGAATAGTTGATTAAAAATTATAATTAGTAAACAGTACATTCAGTGAATAAAATAAATAAAAAATAGCCTTTTATCAATCAATGCTAATAATAATATTCCAACAATAATGTACTCTTACACGTCTGCATAATTTGCATTCACATTTTGCTAATTATATTATTCCAACAATTATTCCGTCTTGCAGATTTTGCATTCACATTTTTAGCGGTTTAAGCAGTTTAATTAGATTTTTCTACCGAACTGTTATTATGTTATTAATATGTATCCACTTTTTCTGGGACTATTAACGAAAACGATATTTGACATTGATCCTTTTAATATGTTTTAGCAATGTGCGTGTATTTAATACTAGCTGCATCCCGTGCTCCGCCACGGTAAATCTTTTTTAAATGTACCAACAGAACAAAACTAAACACAAAACAAACGAACGCAAAAAAAAACAACAAAAAAAAACAACGAAAAAACAAACACAACACTCATAACATAAACACAATTTAAATGCAATCATAAAGGCATATTGCTCACAGTCTAGCCCGTAGCGCCAAATCGCGCCCTTTCCGGTGATTTGCACCCCCTCAAACTTTCGATTTGCACCCCTTCCCCTCCCACCCCCCCGCCCTAAAACTTTCGATTTCCACCACCCCCCCCCCTCGCAAATTTTTTCCAACCCACTTTGGCGCCCCCTAAGGTCGGCACCCTGGGACATAGGCCCCCCCCCCCCCTCGCTACGCCTCTCCTATAAAACCCGAAAGATAGAATAATAATTAGAAAACAGTATAAATAATAGGCAGTATCTATAATATATACAACTAGATAAATGGCCCGTTGAGGAAGGGTACAACGGGCGCTAGGCTGATAGTGCTGTCTCTTTTCTCTAAACTAAAACCAACCCACCCCCCCACACACCACCCCCACCCCCACCCCCCCCCCCGACCCCCAGACACCACCCCCACCCCCCACCCCCCACCACCCCCACCCCCACACACCATCCCCACCCCCCACACACACCCCCCACACACACCACCCCCCTCCACACACCGCCCCCCCACCCCCACCCCCCCCACCCCTCCAACCCCCCCCCCCCTCCACCGCCCCCCCCCCCCAAAAAAAAACCATGTCTACCGTCCCATTCAACGAAATATAATTATATACTTTTTCCAGTGTCCGCCCCCTCCCAGAAAATTCTACCCCCGCCCCCGAAAATTTCAAGTACCCCCCACCCCTCTCCGGGGAGGAAAAAGTCTGAAAGAAACACTGAAACCAACCCATCCCCCACACACCACCCCCACACACCATCCCCACCCCCCACCCCCACCACCCACACACACAACCCCCTCCACACACCGCCCCCCCCACCCCCCCACCCCCCCCCCCCTCCACCGCCCCCCCCCCCCCCCCAAAAAAAAAAACCATGTCTACCGTCCCATTCAACGAAATATAATTATATACTTTTTCCAGTGTCCGCCCCCTCCCAGAAAATTCTACCCCCGCCCCCGAAAATTTCAAGTACCCCCACCCCTCTCCGGGGAGGAAAAAGTCTGAAAGAAACACTGAAACCAACCCACCCCCCACCCCCCCCCTCCACCGCCCCCCCCCCCCCCCCCAAAAAAAAAAACCATGTCTACCGTCCCATTCAACGAAATATAATTATATACTTTTTCCAGTGTCCGCCCCCTCCCAGAAAATTCTACCCCCGCCCCCGAAAATTTCAAGTACCCCCACCCCTCTCCGGGGAGGAAAAAGTCTGAAAGAAACACTGAAACCAACCCACCCCCACCCCCCACCCCCCACCCCCACACACCCCCCCCCCCACCCCACACACCACCCCCCCCCCCCACCCCTCCACCCCCCCCCCCCAAAAAAAAAAAAAAAAAACATGTCTACCGTCCCATTGCAAGAAAACCACTTTTTAGATTAGACACATTAATTTTATTATAGAGTATCGATGAGGAAATTTCTTTTGAGTTGGGGAGGGGGAGGGGCTCAGACGTTCTTACGCGGGGGGTGGGGCTTCGCCCCTACCCGAAGAATTGTATGCAAGAAACTCTTCACGCAAACCACTTAGATTAGACCAAATTGCCTTTGTTTACTCGATAATCAATGACGTCATATAACTGTGTGCACTCTCTGGGTTTGAGATTATTTTCTACTCTGTGCGCTAAATGTGTCGACGTCATACTTCGTTTTTCGAATTACTATGCATGTTTTTAAATTGCTTGTCTTTTCTCTAGAGCGTTCTTGTCAGACAGATAGATAGATAGATAGATAGATAGATAGATAGACAGACAGCGAAACTATTATTATAGATATTTCACTTTATCCATTCACGCATTTTTTTTCCAGTACTTTAAATTTTCAAAATTTACAATAGTTTCATAACTAAAACCATTGCGCACCTAATGAACGTGATGACGCGTCTATAATAGTGCTGAATAGTTGATTAAAAATTATAAGTAATAAACAGTAGGGCCTACATTCAGTGAATAAAATAAATAAAAGATTGCCTTTTATCAATCCATGCTAATTATAATTTTCTAATTATAATTTCCTCTTACACATCCGAATAATTTGCATTCACATTTTGCTAATTATATTATTGCAACACTAATTCCTTCTATGACGAACGTATAATTGCATTCACATTTTTTATTAGCGTGAGTTTAATGTATTTTTAAATTACCTCCTTTGTCAAAATTAGAAAAGAGTTAAATTAATTTGATTTTTCTACCGTACTGTTATTATGTTATTAAAATGTATCCACTTTTTCTAGGAACATAAACGAAAATGATATTTGACATTGATCCTTTTAATGCGTTTTAGCAATGTGCGTGTATTTAATATTTTCTTTAAGTTATGCAAAAGAGTAAACACAGTGGCAATTATAAAATAGCTCTATGCCGCTATATAAACAAACCCTACTCTAATACTTATAATAAGACACTGCGGTGCACTGAAAAGCACAGCATGGTGCGTTGTTTACTTTTATGGTTTCAAAAGCTATAGCGATGACAGAAGGAAGGAAGGAAGGAAGGACTGACACACGCTCAGCCCGCTTATATTATAGATTCTCTTTACGTTATGCAAAATTGTACAAACAGTGGAAATTATAAAATAGCTCTATGCCGTTATATAAACAAACCCTACTCTATTACCTATAATAAGACACTGCGGTGCACTGAAAAGCACAGCATGGTGCGATGTTTACTTTTATGGTTTCAAAATCTATAGCGATGACAGACTGACACACGCTCAGCCCGCTTATATTATACTAGCTGCATCCCGTGCTCCGCCACGGTAAATCTTTTTTAAATGTACCAACTTGGGAACAGAACAGAACAAAACTAAACACAACACAAACGAACGCAAAAAAAAAAAAACAAAAAAAAAAACGAAAAAACAAACACAACACTCATAACATAAACACAATTTAAATGCAATCATAAAGGCATATTGCTCACAGTGTAGCCCGTAGATCCAAATCGCGCCCTTTCCGGTGATTTGCACCCCCCTCAAACTTTCGATTTGCACCCCTTCCCCCCCCCCCCCCGCCCTAAAACTTTCGATTTCCACCACCCCCCCCCCCTCGCAAATTTTTTCCAACCCACTTTGGCGCCCCCTAAGGTCGGCACCCGGGGACATATGCCCCCCTCGCTACGCCTCTCCTATAAAACCCGAAAGATAGAATAATAATTAGAAAACAGTATAAATAATAGGCAGTATTTAAAATATCCGTGTTTTACCTACAATATTTCACTTTATCCATTCACGCATTTTTTTCCAGTACTTTAAATTTTAAAAATTTACAAAAGAGTTTAATAACTAAAACCATTGCGCACCTAATGAACGTGATGACGCGTCTTTAATAGTGCTGAATAGTTGATTAAAAATTATAAGTAATAAACAGTAGGGCCTACATTCAGTGAATAAAATAAATAAAAGATTGCCTTTTATCAATCCATGCTAATTATAATTTTCTAACAATAATTTCCTCTTACACATCCGAATAATTTGCATTCACATTTTGCTAATTATATTATTGCAACACTAATTCCTTCTATGACGAACGTATATTTGCATTCACATTTTTTATTAGCGTGAGTTTAAATGTATTTTTAAATTACCTCCTTTGTCAAAATTAGAAAAGAGTTAAATTAATTTGATTTTTCTACCGTACTGTTATTATGTTATTAAAATGTATCCACTTTTTCTAGGAATATAAACGAAAATGATATTTGACATTGATCCTTTTAATATGTTTTAGCAATGTGCGTGTGTTTAATATTTTCTTTAAGTTATGCAAAAGAGTAAACACAGTGGCAATTATAAAATAGCTCTATGCCGCTATATAAACAAACCCTACTCTAATACTTATAATAAGACACTGCGGTGCACTGAAAAGCACAGCATGGTGCGAATGTTTACTTTTATGGTTCCAAAATCTATAGCGATGACGGAAGGAAGGACTGACACACTACTTGCCCGCTTATATTATAGATATATATATATATATATATATATATATATATATATATATATATATATATATATATATATAAATATATATATATATATATATATACGTATATTTGTCTTAAAGGTGTGAAGCTTTACTTTAAGTATATGATTTGGTTACCACATTCTGAGGCTTGTGCAGATACTGTATGTAGAACTGCAGGCAGTAGAGGCTATGGGGGCTGTTATCCAGTGGCATCACTACGATACACGCCTCTGATTCAACTATACTCTGGACAGAAGGATATACATGGTAAGTCAACTGTTGTAACATGTTGAGTCAACTGTTGTAACATAGTGAGTCAACTGTTGTAACATAGTGAGTCAACTGTTGTAACATGTTGAGTCAACTGTTGTAACATAGTGAGTCAACTGTTGTAACATGTTGAGTCAACTGTTGTAACATGTTGAGTCAACTGTTGTAACATGTTGAATCAACTGTTGTAACATAGTGAGTCAACTGTTGTAACATGTTGAATCAACTGTTGTAACATGTTGAGTCAACTGTTGTAACATGTTGAGTCAACTGTTTAATATAGTGAGTCAACTGTTGTAACATAGTGAGTCAACTGTTGTAACATGTTGAGTCAACTGTTGTAACATGTTGAGTCAACTGTTGTATTGAGTCAACTGTTGTAACATGTTGAGTCAACTGTTGTATTGAGTCAACTGTTGTAACATAGTGAGTCAACTGTTGTAACATGTTGAGTCAACTTTTGTAACATGTTAAGTCAACTGTTGTAACAAAGTGAGTGAACTGTTGTAACATGTTGAGTCTGTTGTAACATGTTCATCATGTGGAGTCGACTATTGTCTTTTAAAGTTCTGTCAAATACTTTTAGAGTTAAAGACAAATATATTTCCATTGAATCGACCATTTTTGTGTGGCTACCCACATCTATCGATGGGAAGAACGGCGCCACTTTCAACTGTCACTAACTATCAGTTCGACCTCTTCTAAATTTATTTTTAAAACTTCGTTCTTCTTCTCCGTTCTTAATTGTAATGTTATCGTTATCTTTTTTGTTATATACGTCGCTGTATACGTCGTTTATATATATGGTATATATACATATATGTTATATATATATATATATATATATATATATATATATATATATATATATATATATATACGTTTTATAAATGTTTTATGTATGTTATATATATATATATATATATATATATATATATATATATATATATATATATATATATATATATATATATATATATATATATGTATATATATATATGTTTTCTTTATCTGGATCTTTATCCCTTTCACATTCGCTTCCACTATCACTATCTCTATCTGTATCATCATCTTCCTCATCATCGTCATCATCACTTTTATTATTATAATTATTTTTAATTTTTTTTTCTACAACTACTACTATTATTATAATAAATAATAATAAAAATATTAAACATTATAATTATTATATCATTATTATTATTATATCATTATTATTATTTCTACTACTACTACTACTTCTACTACTAGCAGAGGAGTAGCGAGGGGGGGGGGGCGGGGGGTGCGGATCGCACCGGGTGACACCATTTAGGGGGGTGACACCAAGGCAAAAAATAGCAAAATATATAGAGAAAAACTTGAGGGGGGGGGGGTGCAAACGGAAAGTTTGAGGGGGGGGGGGGTGCAATCGAAAGTTTGAGGGGGGGGGGGTTGCAAATCGAAAATTTGTCCCCGGGAAGGGTCGCTACGCCTCTGGGGGGTGACACCATTAAGTGCCGCACCGGGTGACACCCGACCTCGCTACGCCACTGACTACTAGTACTATTAGCACTATTATTATTATTATTATTATTATTATTATTATTATTATTATTACTAGATCTATTGCTAGATCTATTACTAGATTGTATCACCATGATTATTATTATTATTATTATTATTATTTTGTTATTATTATTATTATTATTATTATTATTATTATTATTATTATTATTGTTGTTGTTACTAAATCTATTACTAGATTCTCTCACCATCAGTATTAATCATTATTGTGCTCACCTCACAATTAGCATAGCTGAGGCGCTCGCCTTTGTTGCAGACCCGTGTGTCACTTTCCACCCTTGGATATAACGTTTCTATTGCGCTCATTCTATTCTGTGGGCGGCTTCTGATCGGGTCAGGTACGGGCCTCGGCCCCTGTCCCCACCTCTCAAGTTGCAGACCCTGGTTTGTTTATTATCGAGAATTGTCGTCTACCATTATGTTGGAGCGTTGTTTCAAATGAAAGGCGCACCGGTGCGCACCATCCAAAAGAAGCTGAAAAGTATTTTTAATACAAGAATTTAATTTTAAAATCGCTTAAAAATAAAGCAAAAAAAAATATTAATTTTTTTTTTTAAAATTTGCATTTAATAAGAAGAAATTATAGAAATTAAATGCATTTTCTTTAAATGTATAAAAATGCACCACTATTTAAATAAGTAAAACTAAAATCATTGGTCGCTTATAAAGTTATAGTAATGTTTTCAATACAGAATATATCGACCCACGCTTTTTTAGTTATTTAAAGAAAAATAATTTATTCTCCTCTTTCGAGAGCAAAAAACAAAAGCACGGTAAAGGAACCAAGGTTTTGTTCTCAAAGAAAATATATTGCAAATAAGAGTTTTATTAAAACTGGAAAACTGAAGAGTTTCTTTCAGGCATCTCTTCATTGGGAGGGAGAGGGGGGGATGGGGCAGTACTTCACCGGACGAAATATTAAAAAGTGTAATTTATACAGTAAAGATATATTTAAACCAACATTCATACCTCGGAAGTTTTAAGTGCACCCCTCAAAGGTTTGAATGCCCCCCCCCCCCTATACTGTGGAAACATATCTAAAAGAAACACCGATTATAACACGCCAGGAATAATCTTCAGACTTAGAACAAGGCACAGCAGCATGAGGAAAAGTTGTGCATGGACATGCTGATTGGTCCCGGAGACACACGCCCCTGTGAGCAATGTTTCTTTCAGACTTTTTTCTTTGCGGGTGGGGGGGGGGGGCGAACAATTATTCGCAGGGAGGGGGGGGGGGCGGACACTGGTAAAAGTATACATTTTCTATATAAATTCTATTTCATTCGGGTGTGAAGTAAACGTGTTTTTCGTGGGGGTGGGGGGGGGGGGGCGGTGGCTTTCCAACCAACGAGTAGATGCCTGAAGAAACCTTGCCTGTGATATGTCCACGCACTTCATGCCAACATGTCGAGACTCTGGCCCTACCCATCACAATCAGAATTTTTTTTTACAAGTTTTACCGTAATAAGACAACTGTGCAGTTATGCGGCGATCATGGAGCAGTTGTATGACCCTGCATAGTGCATTACACCGTCTTTACCCTTGCGACAAGTATACTATACATTTTTAGAACAAAAAAATCGCCATAGTTTTTTTTTTCTAGACTTGTAGGCCAATAGTTTACATGTCGCAGGTATAAACATGTCGTTACAAAATCGTCTGTTTGTTATTTAGTTGTTTGGCTGTTGACTTTTTTTTTTTGTTGACCGTAGAAAATCGAATTTGATAAATCTGAAATTTATTGTTAATTATATATTTTTAAATTTTAATAAATATATTTGGCATATTTTTTTGGTCCTTTTTTTTTGTTTGCACACTCTCTAGTTTTATCTAAATTTACAGGAAATTCCCACAAAAAAATATTTTAGAAATAATTTTCTTGACACTAAAAACGTAAACAAAACACCAGCATTAGGGCAGAAAATATGGTCTAGTTGTAATGTCTAAAACCCATTACAATGGTTTCTACTGGCTGACTTAAAACTTTTTTTTTTTCGCCAAGAAACTCTCCCTTCTATGGCAGAAGTATGTAGTTCTATAGACCACAGAAACAAGAAACAACCCAACAGTATGTAGATCTATAGACCATATGAACATATTTTTTTAATAAAAAACAACACAAAAGTATGAAGATCTATAGACCATATAAACAAGAAACAACTCAACAGTGTGTAGACCTATAAAACATATAAACAAGGAACTACAAAAGTCGCCATAGTCAAGTAACAAAGCAGTTCAGGTCTAATATAGTTTAAGCAAAAGATTCTAAAAGTTTGAATCATTCTAAATGCGATGCCAATCTCCACCGCATCAACGTCCAAGCAACTTAAATCCGAGTCCATCCCAGTCAAGCTCCCATCTGAGCTAACTCAAGCGTGACAATGCATCCTGGGGGGGACATGTCGCACCTGGCCGGGATGTTCCGTAACACCAACCCCGCTGACGACTCTAAACTCGACCCCCGCCCCCGCAACCGGCCATCCTTCGAGCCATCCATGTGCTGCCAGCTAGTCTCCCGATGTGGCGCCAACAGCAGGGAGTCCGCGGAGTTTGCCTACCCGCCCGTTATGTTCATCAACACGCCGTACTCGGGACCGTACCCCTACAGCAACTGTACCGTCCCGTGGGAGTACAGCAGCGACCGGCTGCGGCGGCTACAGCTGCAGGAGCAGGCCAAGAGCGCGGGTTTCAAAGCTGTGTTGACAGTCATGTGCTGTTGTTGTTGTATGGACACGTCCAAGGACTTTGATCCACCATACATGTACTAGCAGGGACTTTGATCCACCATACTAGCAGGGACTTTGATCCACCATACAAGCAGGGACTTTGATCCACCATACATGTACTAGCAGGGACTTTGATCCACCATACTAGCAGGGACTTTGATCCACCATACACGTACTAGCAGGGACTTTGATCCACCCTACAACTAATAGCAGGGACTTTGATCCACCATACATGTACTAGCAGGGACTTTGATCCACCATACACGTACTAGCAGGGACTTTGATCCACCATACACGTACTAGCAGGGACTTTGATCCACCATACACGTACTAGCAGGGACTTTGATCCACCATACTAGCAGGGACTGTATAGTGATTGTTGCTACTTGCTCAATTAAAGATTACAACTAGCCTGTATCAAATGCGTTTATTAGAAGTTTCTGTGATTGATTAATTTACATGTGGACAAATGTAAGCTTTTCTTTAAACATAATTCAATTGTATTATGCAATACTAATTCACGCTAATTCTTTTTTCTGCTGAAATATAAATACAGGCCATAGACAGGTGCAGGCTATTTATTTCTTTGACCACCTTCGTCTGTTAAAGGATTTAAGGTTCATTACAACATTTATTTTATTTTACTACCACTAATGCCGGGTACCTAATAGAGGTGGGTGGTCTCGTGACGTATTGGAACAGTCGAGTGCGGATTGCCGCATGGAGAGTTTAGAGAAGTAAGCGGGTCTCAGTCAACACGACTTGGGGGCACTAAGAACTATGGATTAAAGTGTGTGTGTGTGTGGGGGGGGGGGTCAGGGATACTAACAACACTAGATATGGGGTGGGGTGATGGTACTAAGAACAACATGTCTTTAAAGGAACGTGTTTCCTGAGAACCATGTATAACATGTAGTAATAAAAATTAGATCTTCTTTTGTATACAAGACTTCAAACCACCTAGGCAAGCGAAACCCGCCCAACTTTAGAGTAGGCCTATTGATTGATTTATCTTTGGAACCCAACATACAAATTCACAAATTATGAATTACTGAAAAGTTGAAAATAAAACAACTAAATAGCGGCGTATGATACGCCGCGGGTCGGCTCGTATATTAAAATAGACGTCTTCCATTTGGTACTGGGGTTCTTGGCGTGGCAGCTTGAGTACCCCAAGAACCTGCAGAGCTCTACCAGAAGGAGGGAAAGATCCTGGGAAAGATCCTGGTAAATTAAACCAAGCTGGAAGATCAGACTGGGTAGGGGGAATGCGAAAACTAGCACCCTGGTCCTCCAGGTTGGTGGTGGGGGGGGGGGGGAGGATGCAATCCTCAAAAGTTAAAACCTCAGTTCTATTTGTGAATTTTACACTGTAGTGTAGCCCTGGGATAACATTCTAGTTCTAGTAGGCTACAGCTGTACTAGTATTACTAGATCTAGTAGTGGTGTACAGGGGCGGAACTACAGTGCCGCCAGACCCCGCAATGCGGGGTGGCCCACGCCATTTAGGAGCCCACAGCCGACCATAATATTTTTTTTATAGTTAAAAAATAATTTAAAAAAATAAATATCTTGCATTTTTATCTTGATGGTTGTTTTGTGAAAAAAAAGATTACTGTAGCTGCGGTTGGATTATCTTTATTCTATAGACACCACCCCACGCTCTTGTATATTCTTTTTCCCTTTGTTTTTGAACCATTGTGAAAGCCGAGTCCTCTTTCTCCTACAGTCAAACTTATCAAAGATAAGCAGACTTTTAAACCACTTCTATGACTTATTTCCCTTTTTTAAATAGTCAAATCGGGGTGCTCAAAAGCTCCTTTAAATAGATTTGTACTAAACATATTAAAAAAAAGCAATGACTTCTCTTAATTATTTTTTTAAAGTACTTACTAAAGAATAACATTGAATAAAAAGGAAAAGTATTTAAAATGAAAAATATAAATACTAACAAACATAAAATTAAACATAGAACGAGACACCATTATTTATACAAAGCTTTCATGGTTTATATTCTTTTGACCGACTAGAGGTTTCGAGGCCTTAAAGCTGAGATAAAATAAAACTGATTATTACAGAACACACAAAAGCACTAACTCACATGACATGATGTTTTAATTGAAAAAAAAACATTTATTTTGTTCATAACCCGAACAGGCCAGCAAAGAGTATCATATGTTCGTATTTAGTGTTTGTGTATATATATCTATCTATCTATCTATCTATCTATCTATCTATCTATCTATCTATCTATCTATCTATCTATATATATATATATATATATATATATATATATATATATATATATATATATATATATATATATATATATATATATATATATATATATATATATATATATATATGTATGTATGTATATATATATATCTATCTATATATGTATATATATATATATATATATATATATATATATATATATATATATATATATATATATATATATATATATATATATATATATATACATATATACATATATACATATATAGGCCTATATAATATATGTATATGGGGGAAGGGCCTAAAAAATTTTTTTTGCGGGGTGGCCCTTTTTTTCTAGTTCCGCCACTGGTGGTGTACTATATAACCAGGATTTCTTTTTCAAAACATTTGTAGAGCTAATTATTAGTTTGGTGTGTGTTTAGCACTGTGCCCAGCCGTCTTTACTTACCCTAGTCGCCATTGGCGATAATTCGCCAACCCACCATTTTAACCACCTTGTCACAACTTTTCGCCGTGATGAAAGTTCGCCACAGGTGAAAGATTATGTTCGCTGCTGAAGATAGAGATTACCGTGGCCAGCGAACCGTGTCAATCATTTTGGTTTCTTCTGTGAAAGTTTTCATTTGGTGGCGTTGGGCGAACTTCGAGCACTAACAAGCTTTAATCTGATTGGCCAGGGCTTTAGGTAGGGTAGGGTAGGGCTGGGGGTAGGGTAGGGCTGGGGTAGGGCTGGGGTAGGGTAGGGCTGGGGTAGGGTAGGGCTGGGGTAGGGCTGGGGTAGGGTAGGGTACAAATGTGTCTTATCCCAGTGCTTTTCGTTGAAAACTTTTATTTCGAAATTCAGTAGTTTTTTTACTAGAGAGATTCCATTACGTGTTTGTGAAAGGTGTTATGACTTACAGCCAGCACATCAATCAATGAATTTAATTCAGTGATTTCTAGCGGATCACTTGAAGGTTTGAAGTCTAAGGCTTACTATTGGGTGTTGGATGTTGGATTGGTCCTTTGATGTTAATCCCGTCTATTTTTCTGTCTGTTTTATGTGAAATGTTTTGATTTAGCTTGTAGTAATGTTGTGTACAATTATTTCTTTGTACTCGGTATTTTATCATGACTCAATATGTGTTGCATCGAAGTGTGTTGTAGAATAGATCAATTAAAGGTCACGTATTTGATGGAAGTTGTGTTATAGACTAGATCAAATAAATGTCATATGTATGATACCAGTTGTGAAGACTAGATCAAATAAATGTCATATGTATGATACAAGTTGTGAAGACTAGATCAAATAAATGTTATATGTATGATACAAGTTGTGTTATAGACTGGATCACATAAATGTCATATGTATGATACAACTTGTGAAGACTAGATCAAATAAATGTCATATGTATGATACAAGTTGTGTTAAGACTAGATCATATAATTGTCATATGTATGATACAAGTTGTGAAGATTAGATCAAATAAATGTCATATGTATGATACAAGTTGTGAAGACTAGATCAAATAAATGTCATGTGTATGATACAAGTTGTGAGGACTAGATCAAATAAATGTCATGTGTATGATACAAGTTGTGTAAAAACTAGATCAAATAAATGTCATATGTATGATACAAGTTGTGTGAAGACTAGATCAAATAAACGTCATATGTATGATACAAGTTGTGTTAAGACTAGATCAAATAAATGTCAAATGTATGATACAAGTTGTGATCACTAGATCAAATAAATGTCATGTGTATGATACAAGTGGTGAGGACTAGATCTAATAAATGTCATATGTATGATACAAGTTGTGTTAAAACTAGATCAAATAAATGCCATATGTATGATACAAGTTGTGTTATGATACAAGTTGTGTTACAGATTAGATCAAATAAATGTCATATGTATGATACAAGTTGTGAGGACTAGATCAAATACATGCCATATGTATAATAGAAGTTGTGTTACAGACGAGACTTAACACACCATATGTGCACTGTGTTTAACAGGTAGATTCAAATATCAAAAATAAAAACCAGTTTGGAGCAATAATAATGTACGCTGTGCTGCCCACTAAATTAATTCTACACAAAAATTATGCGTTTACCTTTTACACTTCATTTTTGCTCGACAGCTAAGCCGTCATGCACCGATAATCTCCCCTAAACACAGCGACATGTACATTAGCTCCCATTTGTATACAGCCATTTCGCTTTTATTCAACGCATCCATTATTTTAAAGTTTATCTTCGTCTTAACACAGTCGACAACTTCATACAACCGTTGGCTCTGATAAACACACTAGATCAAGGAATAGAAGAGAGAGTTATGACTGCTACAGTATACGTTTGGTCTATTGGGACATTATTTTCACTTTTTCTAGCAGGTAATAAATACAGTATGATCGTGTAAGATACCTATATATATATATATATATATATATATATATATATATATATATATATATATATATATATATATATATATATATATATATATATATATATATAACATTTCAATATATGATTATTTATCGATATAAAAGTATATTATATATATATATATATATATATATATATATATATATATATATATATATATATATATACATACAACACGTATATATTGAATATATTATATATATGTATTTAAAGATTCCTATGCGTACATTTATATATATATATATATATATATATATATATATATATATATATATATATATATATATATATATATATATATAACATTCGAATATATGATTATTTATCTATATAAACATATATATATATACGTATATATATACGTATAAATATATATATATATATATATATATATATATATATATATATATATATATATATATATATATATATATATATATATATATATATATATATATATATATATATATATATATATATGTCCATTATTGTGCATGTGTAACAGTGTATGTGTGTGACAAGCCTTGCTCCATGTATACTGAACACATACAATAAAAAGCTTCAACTAAATTGTTTCTCCCTGTAGATCGATAAGGCGATCCTATTAACCCGCCTCGTATGGTGGTCTTAGATCCAGGAACTAATCCATCTCAGACGTAGATAAGCCAGCGTCGTGTTGGTCGTCGTTTCTCGTGTGATTAACGGCTTAACTGTTGTTGTTTGATTTTGTTTAATTAAGAAAATTTAATTAAAGCGAATGTGAATTAAACCATTACACAAGCAGCAACGCGATTGAACAGACGTGTTGTGTAAGACACGGCTGTTATCTTGTACATAAGCAGCTACCGACTTGAAGTTAAGTTAAGGTTGATAGAAACTAAACCGGTTTACTCGTCGTAAAATGTAACAGTTCTAATACCTGTTACTTTAGGCCAAATGTATACACTAAGTGTTAACGACTCTTAAAATCTGGTTATACACTTGGGAATGGTCCATTATTGATGTTACAATATTAAGGATGGGGGAGGCAGGTGGGGGGGGGGGCAGGTGAGGTGGGGGGGGGGTGTAGACAACGTGTGCCTATTTATTAATTTTTTTTAAAAGCAGAAGATAAGTTCGGTAAGATTTGGGAGGCTGAAGGTAAAAGGGATGGGGTTGGGGGGGGGGGGGGAACTGAGTAGACATTTTCGGGCTTTTGATTTATGTGGCGATGTGTGACGATAAGATATTTAAGGGTTTAAAATCAGCTAGCAAATAATGGCGCTTTTTTAAATAAAGGCTCATTGGCACCAGTTCCACGTTAATCCATAAGCGGAGGATTAAATATGGTACTACTGGTACAGAGGTTCTGTCTGCCATCCCACCACTAGAAGCTAGTCCACCGCCCAACCCCCGTCTAGGAGCTAGTCCGACATCCCTCCCCCCCCCCCCCCTCGGGCGAAACAGAAAAAAAAATATAATTTACGGGTCTACGACAAATTCCCGAATGGACACTTGCCCGAATGCGACAAATGCCCGAAAGCCACTTGCCCGAAGATGTATACTTTAGGCAGTGCCACCTCCCCCCTCCCCGCCCAGAGAAAA
>NW_026732408.1:0-7500 GCF_028476545.2 Physella acuta
GTTAAAGCTGGCTCAGAATGCCGGGGCCTACCCGTGCACATCGACTCCCCGGGCTGGGTTTCCTATCATAACAAGTGAACCCTCCTCTTTTGTTTGACTGTGTATAGCTCAATACTGGCGCTATTGTGTGCTCTCATGGACGTGGGAGCTTACCTGTGCACAGGTGATAGCCATGCGGGTAAAGATAACCGTGCAAGACACCCCACACCCACCCCAATTCTATTTAAAAGTATTGATCTTCGTATACGCAAATAGTATCCCACGGATACGACTGGCACGATTCCACCTTCCCTTCCCCGCCTTTCCCACAGAAACTTTGACCCCTAGACAACAGAAAACAGCAAGGTCTGGAAGATAATCTGGGCCATAGTAAAGCTCTATGGGTACCAGAAACACAAACCTGTGTAGGTTCTAGAACAAACCTGTGTAGGCTCTAGAGCAAACCTGTGTAGGTTCCAGAACAAACCTGTGTAGGTTCTAGAGCAAACCTGTGTAGGTTCTAGAACAAACCTTTGTAGGTTCCAGAACAAACCTGTGTAGGTTCCAGAACAAACCTGTGTAGGTTCCAGAACAAACCTGTGTAGGTTCCAGAACAAACCTGTGTAGGTTCCAGAACAAACCTGTGTAGGTTCCAGAACAAACCTGTGTAGGTTCCAGAACAAACCTGTGTAGGTTCCAGAACAAACCTGTGTAGATTCTAGAACAAACCTGTGTAGGTTCTAGAACAAACCTGTGTAGGTTCTAGAACAAACCTGTGTAGGTTCCAGAACAAACCTGTGTAGGTTCCAGAACAAACCTGTGTAGGTTTCGGAACAAAACTGTAGGCTCTAGAAAAAAAAAACCTATTTTTTTCTTTCTCTTATATGGGGAACCGAGAAAGTATTGTAATCGTGCAAAAAAAATCGGAATTGACAAAGCTCGAAGTTTTACACCTCGGAAAAATCTTAGTTTTGCAATCTTGTCTGTCTGTCGGTCGGTCTGTCTGTCTGTTGTTCTGTCTGTCCGTCCGTCTGTCTGTCCGTATGTCTGTCCGTATGTCTGTCTAACTGTGATTCTAACGGTCAAATGTTGCCAGCACCAGTGGTTCTAACGGTCAAATGTTGCCAGCACCAGTGATTCTAACGGTCAAATGTTGCCAGCACCAGTGGTTCTAACGGTCAAATGTTGCCAGCACCAGTGGTTCTAACGGTCAAATGTTGCCAGCACCAGTGGTTCTAACGGTCAAATATTGCCAGCACCAGTGGTTCTAACGGTCAAATGTTGCCCCCCCCCCGCCCCCCCCCCCCCCCCCCCCGAAGAGATGCCTGGAAGACACTCTGGTCAAATGTTCTTTCTGCTCTGAAAATTCCGAGGTGTTTTGCTCTACCCAATTTCCTTCTGATGTTTACTTTCATACACAGTAAAGAGGAAGTATTGTAATCATGCAAAAAATCACTAATTTCGACGTTTTACACCTCTCGGAGTCGGATTCATATATATTTGCAATTCTATCGTATGTCAGTGTGTGTGTATGTGTGTGTGTGTGTGTGTGTGTGTGTGTGTGTTTATGGATGTTTATCAGTGGAAAACGATACTTTGAGTACCCTTTTCAGCTAGGTTGATGAAACTATAAGTATTATTTCAAATTTGTAGCTCTGTGTCAACTTTTCAGCGATTTCCGGTAACTGGAAGTGGAATTTATTCTACTTTTGGTTTTTCAAAAGCCTTTAACTTGAGTACTGTTTGAAATAGATGGACGAAATTTCACATTTATGTAAAATATCTAATTCTCTGCTTTTTTTTCAAATTTTGAGTAATTTCCATTTACCGGAAGAAATACTTTACGCTATTTCCGATTTTGCCCATATAGCACAGCCCCTAAATATCAGCAATTGATTATGATGAGTTAGAGTTGAATAAAGGGCCATATAATCTCAATTAACTTAAGGATCGTTTAGGTGGCGTACTTTGCAGTTATAATATGATGTTGGTTTTATAAAGGACATGTGTTTTTGATATTTTAAATTCTAGTTTTTGTAAAACTTTTGATAAAATGGCTGGAAACTAAATTAACATTCTGGCCTAATATATTTTTCACCAACTTTGCTGTGTTAGGTCGACATTTTTCACCAACTGTAGATGTTAGGTCGCCATTTTTCACCAATTGTGCTAAGTTAGGTCGACATTTTTTACCAACTGTGCTATGTTAGGTCGACATTTTTCACAAAATGTGCTGTTAGGTCGACTTAAAAAAAAATAACATGTTTCAGATGTCAGGTCAAAGGTTTCTTATAATTTCGTTAGAATGTATCTATAATTTTATGGCTAGTGCGGATTGAACAAGAGTTACATTGTATGACTAGTGTAGAGTGTATTGGACCAACAATAAGTTTTATTCTGTGTCACGCTGTATTACATGATAACCAAACCTTTGAATAACACGTATCAAGTACAAAGCAGTGTCCAGTATAAACATAATGAGAATATCGTACTGATTATTTTGTCTGGATCTTGAAATGGCGGTATGACAATTACAGTTAGACATACCGAAACATCCCCTGAAAACTTGCATCTTAAGTCGTTGTCTAACAGGTGCAACCAGTGGCATCGGTAAAGCAACCGCAATCGAGCTGGCCAAAAGAAACGCAAGGGTACTGATAACTGGTAAAGAAAAGGTCAAGGTCGAGGCAGTGGCGAGGAATATCAGGTGCGTTATTTTTAGTCTATTCCACATTCTATGTTTTCTTGCATGTTGGCTAGATCCTAGACACATTTTAAGTTGGGGTGGAGGGAGCAAGCGATTTACTCCAGCGCCCAGGATGGAGCAATAATTACGCCACCCATAAGCATACGTATACATGAACATAGGCACTTATACATAAGGCCTATATATATATATATATATATATATATATATATTTATATATATATATATATATATATATATATATATATATATATATATGCATTTTTATATATATACATATATTATATAAATACATAGGTATAGGGCAGTTGTACCTTCTTCGAGAACAATCAGTGTATCTTCCAGACTTTTTTCTCCGGGTGGGGGGGGGGGCACTTGATATTTTCGGAGAGGGGGGTCAACATTTTCTGGGGGGGGGGGGGGGCGGACACTAGTAAAAGTATATGTCTACTGTATAAATTCCATCTCGTTCGGGGGGGGGGGGGGGGGGGGGGGGGGGGGGGGGGGGGGGGGGGGGGCGGTAGACTTTCTTCGGGGGCAGAGCCCCCCCCCCCCCCGAAGAGATGTCTGGAAGAAACTGTCAGTGATGAAAAACAAAAAAATATGAATGCATCTATCTTGCAGTCGGCATATGTACCTTGCTGTTTGTTATTGAAAGCGTCTTTGATGAAAATGGACATCGTGTGGTTATCATCTGCACTAAATGTTTCTTTATGAAAGCGCATATCTTGTGGTGGGTTAATGAAGGCGCATATCTTGTGATGGGTTAATGAAGGCGCATATCTTGTGATGGGTTAATGAAGGCGCATATCTTGTGATGGGTTAATGAAGGCGCATATCTTGTGATGGGTTAATGAAGGCGCATATCTTGTGATGGGTTAATGAAGGCGCATATCTTGTGATGGGTTAATGAAGGCGCATATCTTGTGATGGGTTAATGAAGGCGCATATCTTGTGGTGGGTTAATGAAGGCGCATATCTTGTGATGGGTTAATGAAGGCGCATATCTTGTGATGGGTTAATGAAGGCGCATATCTTGTGATGGGTTAATGAAGGCGCATATCTTGTGATGGGTTAATGAAGGCGCATATCATATCTTGTGATGGGTTAATGAAGGCGCATATCTTGTGATGGGTTAATGAAGGCACATATCTTGTAATGGGTTAATGAAGGCGCATATCTTGTGATGGGTTAATGAAGGCGCATATCATATCTTGTGATGGGTTAATGAAGGCGCATATCTTGTGATGGGTTAATGAAGGCGCATATCTTGTAATGGGTTAATGAAGGCGCATATCTTGTAATGGGTTAATGAAGGCACATATTGTGTGATGTACGACGTCTGTATAAAACTGTTGGTGAATGAAGGTTCATATTATGGGATATACGTCTGTATCAGTGGCGTAGCTACCGTAAAGCTAGCGTAAGCAAGGCATATGGGCCCAGGGAAAATATGGCCGCTTTCCCTCTCTGAAAAAATAAAAACTTTTTGATGGGTTATTTTTACATAAAAGTGATACGAAATAAAAGGTATTTCACCTTACGGGGTACTATATAATAAAACAGTATAAATACATAATTAGGACGTATAAAATACACATTTTATAGATTCACACAGGGGCCCAATAATAATTTGTGCATAGAAGCCCGAAAATCCTAGCTACGCCACTGGTCTGTATAAAACTGTTGGTTAATGAAGGTAAATATTGTGTGATATAGATCTACTTCTATATAAAACTGTTGGATAATGACACGTTTGACCATATATATGCTATTGGATGTGGGGACTGAGTAAGAAGTCGTCCAGATTGAGCAGCAAAATTTAGTTTCTCGGCTCAGCCATTTTTAAGTCTCTAGACCAAAGGGGAGAAAAAATTGCAACTGAGACGAAATAAACGTTTGTGTACTCCATTAGTAATAATTTTAAATATATGACAGACCGTTATTGGAACTTGAAACTGTCTACCTTTTATGGAATGCTTTTGAGTTTCCAAAACATCTAGTAGGTAAGCTATCACACATTTTCAAACTGTTACCACAGATGTACACTATCTGCTCAAGTGTGATGTAGTGTGTTCCAAGGTCTGACACTCACAGTGCCGTTTGAAGGTCTTCGTAGGCCCTAGGCAGTTTTTGTGTTCGTAAGCCCTAGGCACTTTTTGCATTTGTAGGCCCAACTGGCAACTGCTGTCCTGACCTGCACTCGAGATCACAACGACGCAGTCAAAATAACTCGACAAAAGAGCCTCGACTTCCAACATATAGGTTCCCGAAAACATGGACTCATGACATATTGGCTCCTGACAAAATAACTGCTGGCAAAATAATTCTCGACATTTTGGGTCCAGACAAAAAATCCTATGGCCACTCTTGATTTGATATAAACTACCAACATAATTTCTTTTAAATACCTCAACGAAAAATTTCATGACACAACAGCAATTCATAATCAAAGCGAGCTCTTAAAAGCAAAGTGCCACTAATTTTTTGAAATTTTGATTCGTTATTAACACTCTCATGAAGGCCTGTTCTTTAAACGCGAGCATATAAGTTTAAATGTATTATTTAAAATTTGCGTACAGGATAACGACGTGCTGTTTTGATAACCTATTACTATAAATGTACCCACAACGAACTTATTTGATGGAGTCAAAACTAGATGACCCGTAAATCTAAAAACATACTGTTTTCTCATACTAGATAAAATGATGCAAAAATAATGCCTGTCGAAAAAGACCTACATACGCTTTATTATTGAAAGGTTTTGGCTAAGCTATAATTCTGAAGAGCATCGAGGAAGGGGTCATTTTGAATGGTGCCGTTTCAGCGGGGGACATCGTCTCTACGGAAACCGTATTGACTGAAGCCCTTTATCGATTGTCCTAATGTCACGAGCCTATTTGTCGGGAGCCTTACTGACATAAACCGTTTTGCTGGAAGCCTATAGGACTGGGTCCATTTGTCGCTCGCCCTTTTCATGGGGCTCTTTTGTCGGGGTCTTTTTGACGGAGCCGTTCTGACTCGGGCAGTTTTGACGCCGCAAGGTTTACATCGCACTAGCCATAGCTATGGTAGTTGTTGCATTTAAGCGGGTAAAATTCTTAAAGACATAATAAGTTACATATTGCCAAAATGTTTTATACGGTTACCTCTTGTGGGTAATACACAATATACTAGCCCTTTTCACATTCAACTGTGTAAAAATAAACATGAAACTGTATTGTGGCAAAATCTTTTTTTATGAATGTTCTTTTTCGAAATTCAAACGCATCGAAATGTATCCGTAAGCACGACTATCATCCCTCGCTTTACTTTCTGTTGAGAATGACTTATTGAGGGAATTGACATTCTAAGACATTATACGCAATTTTTTAACGCAAAGAGCTGTAAAATCAAAACAATACTGCTCCGATTTAAAAGTTACTATATTTGCATAATTGATGCAAAACTTATAAATGTGTGTTTGAATTATTTTTCAACTTTCGAATTAAATAATAAATTTACTTTTTGCTACAACAATAGTGATTTATTCAGAGGCCATAAATGCATGTATTATTTCAGTATCTTATTATCTGAGTTTTGCATGACCTAAATTTATTTTTTCACATATGCGCTTTCTAACTTCAGTAGGCCCTAAAACGTTTGTAGGCTCCAGGCACAATGCCTATTGCGCCTAATGGATAAGAATTAAGATGGCCCTAGCCGATCCATTCTCTTATCTAGGGAAGACATGAACTTGTATCTTATGGCTGTCACTCCGTGAGGTTAGTTTTACGTGGGACTAGGTCGGCGTGACGTCATTTTTGGATGATCCCTAAGGGATATCTTAACTGACTTAGTTAATACAACGCGTAACTTTCAGATACCAAGCAACGTATTGTTCTTTTTAATTATTTCACTTGTGCATATTAATAGTGCTAGTGTACGTTTTCTCTAGGAAAAAAACCGGCAATCAACATGTCAATGCTCATGTCCTCGACCTTGCTAATCTTAGAGGCATTAGAGAATTTTGTGAAAGCCTGATCACAGAGGAAAAATACCTGCACATTCTCATCAACAATGCAGGTAAGTCATCTGTTTACTTCATACTTCGTCTATCCTATGTAAACAAGTATGTGCGTTATTTTTTTCTCATAGTCAGATGTTTGGCTTGCGTTGTTATTATCGATCGAGTTATTTTTATAGATACTTAAGACTTCAATACCTACTAAATAGTTTAGACACATAAGTAGGGCTTAGGCGACTTCTGTGACGGATTTTAGTAATGTGCATCATCAATTACTGGGGTAATATCTGACAGATTCGCCGGGTGGGGGGGGGGGGAGAATTGGTCTACTGTAAAATTAAAGTCGCCAAATAATTCAAACAAAATTACAATATTGTTTTCAATTTTTTTACATCTCATCTTTGCCCTGATTGTTATTTCTATTTGTTATCCTCGTGTAATATATATAGCCTATATATATATATATATATATATATATATATATATATATATATATATATATATATATATACATATACATATATATATATATATATATATATATATATATATATATATATATATATATATATATATATATATATATATATATATATATATATATATATATATATATATATGTATATATGTGTGTATATATATATATACACATATACATATATACATATACGTGTACGTATATGTAAACATATACGTATACATATACATATATATATACATATATATATACATATATATGTATATATATATGTATATATATACATGTGTATATATATATATATGTATATATATACATGTGTATATATAT